>NC_056749.1:846905742-846973242 GCF_019279795.1 Protopterus annectens | reverse complement strand
GCTTCACTTGCATTTTTGAAATTCAAGACAAGTTTGAAAATGTTCAGTAATTTCTTTCTTGAGAACATGTGCCACACTAAGATAACATGTTTCTAATACATTTCTCCAACAGCTTAATACATTCCCTGTACATATCCTGGTAGGTAACCTTCCAGTTAATTCACATCATTTTGACAAAATGCTATAATACTTGCCATTCTACTGCAGTTTGATGTGTCATTCACGTATTTTAGCAGGTAAAAGCACTTACATCTTTCTCAGAGTCTACTTTATACTTCTGTCTCTCTCATCATCTGGGTGTGCTAAAGAAGTCTCTCACTAGTCTCCCTCAGCCTCTGGATGTACTAAAGAAAAGTCTTTCACTATTCTTAGCATTCTGCTAGGAACTCACTTAACAATGCACTTTGATTTTCACTTTTCTTAGACTCGGGGAGTCCCAAAAGTTAAAACTTAGCAATTTTCCATGAAGCACCCATAGTACAGGTGGGGAAATTAACACACGATTCATTTTATTAATTTATCCTTTGCTGGATAACAGTCTGTTTTTAGGGGAGACCTGAGTATTTATACTACTACAGGAAATTTGGACAGGCATTAGAGAACACCTACTGTTTTTGATAGGTATAATGGGAGCTTTTACATCTACCTTAGCTACCACCAACTCAAGCAGATAGCACTTCGGTTTAGCATCTCATCTGAAGGTGGACACACTCAACAGTGCATCACCCCCTTATGCTGTACTGCAAGGTCAACACTTCATTTACCTGGTGTGGGAATAGAACCCACAACGTTCCGTATAAAAAATGAATGCACTACCTCTTGTGCCACTGACAATACAGTGTATCTGCATTTGTGGGTAGCAGTGAAAGTATGAATAAATTTAGACTAAACATTAAGAACTACTAGAAACTCTGTTTTTTATTTCAGATGCATCTTATTTACAGTGAATCGAATATTTCAACTTAAAAAGTTTCTCAAAAATAATGTCTTATCATTTGTAGTCCTTTTATGATCAATATGTTCTAAAACAAAATCTTTGATACCTGGCTGTACTCCCTACAACTCTCATCTGTGTGTCTCTTCAATACTTCAATACTTCTTCTGTCTACAAGAGGCCAGTAACTCTCCCTGTTTGTGTCTCTCTCCCCACCACTCCATTTTATTGGAAGTGGGTGTGGCCTTTTCCACTCAAGGCATTTCTGGATGCTCTTCTCCAGATTGCCCAAAAACTGTAGCTCCACATGTCTTGCATCAATTACTGTGGGAATTTTACCTCAGCATATATAGCCAAACTGCCTGCTAATCATCAGCCCCCTTCTGACCAATGGAAAAATTTGTTCCCCATCACCAGGTCAAGAATGAGCCAGGAGAGGCCATCAATCAAACAGCCATCAGTAGTGTTTTGACATTTTTTGCTTGCTAACCCTATCCCTCTGTATGAACTCAACCAAGCTCCATGGAGGTCATGGAATGTGCTGACCATAGAGGCTATCCCTTCCCTCATGTCTGCAAGGGATGATCCCTCCATTGGAGAAATTGCCATGAATGTGTGTCTCCAATTGTGTGCAACTCTTCCTGCTCCTAGAGAGATGTGAGCAGGTCCTGCTCCTTCACTCCTTCCTCTCCCTAGCTACTGCTTCAAATTGAACCCAGTCACATGGTTCACAGTAAGCTTTACATTTCTCTGTGCCACAGAGGCAGGCATATAGGCAACATGTTAAGAGAAAATCACTCTGATTGCATTCTAGATGATGGCTTACCCACAATCAAACTCTCTGCCACTAAAAAAACACATATGTGTTAAAGTGCATGGTGGGAAATAATGTTGATAATTGGCGATAATAATAATGAGAAGTAGAAATAATATACACAAAAGAAAACTTTTAAGATTTGTCTTATTCTAAAATATAGTTCTATGTTACAAGTAAAGTTAAAACATTGTGCAGGACAAAGTCCCTACAAAATTGTTTTGGCCCAGAGCCTTTTACTTTATAGGTTCTAAAGGACACTGCCCACAGTTATAGAAATATAGTTCATTCATATCTCTCAGATTCTGAGCCTTAAAATACTTAGTGTTCTTTATAAAAAATAGATTTGCTAATGAAAAGGAACCAACACACAGGCATGTTTACTGGCATAGCTTATTTATATAATTAGGTAAGTGCTCAAAAGCAGGTCTGATTTTTTTTTTTGAAGAAAATCATTAACTCTATGAGGAACCAAGCTTAACTTAAGTCCCAAAATGATAGCACTATGCCTAAATTTTAACAGTTGAGAGTGATATCTGAATTAATTTCCTTCATAAATGTGATTTAGCATTGTCATTTAGTCACCTTTGCCCTTTTTTGCTACTAATACCCTTGGTCATGTTATTGAAAAAAAATAATTGTATAAATAACTGCCCTTGTGTGTGCAATCTGACAATGTTAGGCCCATTCTAACATGGCGTCCAATCTATTTAGTGTACTGGGAATGCAGGTATTAACAGTCTGCCTAAGAAATGAATAACAACAACTCAGTTGTTACCATTTGGTCTGACTACACTAAACCCTTTGATTTGGTTGACAGTTTTAACTTCTGAAAAGCCTAACCCATCAAGGTCTTCATGCAGCATATTGTTTGGCTTGCCAGCTAATTCAAATAGGTATATTTTGTATTTGCTTCTACATATGTCCAATTCAGCATATCCCAGAAATCAGTTCTTAATATTCATTTGTGCTAGTGATTTGCAGTCTGTTTGCCATGATGTTATTCTCAGGCACTATGCTGATAATTCAAGATTTCTGCTCTTCAAAGTTTGTTTCTTTGCAAGCCAGAGTAGAACTCTGATTCATGTGGACCTTTCCCAAGTTCATCTTGGTTAAAACAAACAAGATTTGTATGCAAACATAGCAGTTCCATACAGATAAAACAAAATGCTTAAAATGGATATATGCAGTAGAGTTTAAAGATGTAGAAATAAGTAAACACTGCGGTTGGTTACAGTGAAGGTTAACAATATGCAGAGGCTGTATTTTCCTCCATGAGTGAAACTTCATTATGTCAGAAAATTGTTATTGCTAGCAATTAGTTTTGTTGGTCTCATTAATCCTTGCTAGAGACTGGAATATGATATTCAGTTAACATGTTCAGTTGGGAGATGTAATAATGGTTAAGGTGTTGACCTCAAAGATGCAAGGAACAGGGTCTGATTCTCACCTTTAGTGAAATGGCTATGCTTAAAATGGCCCACAAATGCAGATAGCTTGGTCCTTACCTATGAACCTATATGAAATAGAACAGAGAACAAGATTCACTCAATAAACTAAGACTTAAAGAGAAGTATTTGTGTTTGCTACAAAAATATGAGGTTACAAGATGTGTGGAAAAAGGGGATACAAATAGCTTCTCAGGCAAAGGACAGCCACAAAGCTTTCTACAGCTATGTCCGTAACATTGGGAGAAATATGCAACAATGCTCAGAACTTATTGTGAATGGCATCATCAACATGAAACCGGAGGCCATTGCCAGCCTTTTGGCTGACAGGTTCAGCTCAAAATTCTCCCTCCACTCCCCCAGTAGTCCAAAAAAAATACTGCATACCACAATCCCCCCAGTCATTACTAGGGAACAGGTCACTAATCCACTTTTCAAGACCACAAACTTGATGGAAAATATCAATGGGCCTTGATAACATCCAAGGATGCTTAGTAAATAGCATGAAACATGACCTCTCTGGTCCACTTGAATCATATTTCAACTGACGCCTACAGTCAGATTTTGTCCCCAATGTATGGAAGATGGCTACACTCATTTCCCTTCATAAAGTAGGTCCTACCACTGATCTGGATAACTACAGGCCCATAAGTCTGACCAGCCTCATACATAAGCACATGAAAAGAATCATCATGGACATGATAAATGAGGACATAGGTAACCTAAAAATGCTGGACCCATCACAATTTGGCTTTGTTAAAGGAAGATCATGCATATTAAATCTGATGGACTTTTATGAGAGGGTCACCAAAGCACTGGATGAAGGCAAGACTGTGCACACAGCTTACTGCAACCTAGCCAAGTATTTTGATACAATATCTCATTCAGGCATTATAGACAAGCTCACTGATTTAGGTATAAACCCTTTTATCACCCACCGGATAGCTAACTAGCTCATTGATATGACCCAGGAGGTCAAAATAGGTGAGCCCCCATCCACCAAGATGCAAGTCACTTGTGGAGTCCCCCAAGGCTCAGTACTGGACCCACTCCTTTTTAGCATCTATTTCTCTATAACAGAAACAAATGCTGAACGTTTATGGCTGACTCAATTTGCAGATGATTGCATGCTGGGAGTTATCATCAACTGCCCTGCAGACACTAACATTCTTCAAGTGGGCCTATGTCTGACTAACAAATGGTGCCAAAGCCATGGTCTTAAACTCAGTGCTAAAAATGCATAATTGTGCCCTTTGGGAAGTCAACCATCCCGGCTAATTGCCATGTTGTTATGACACCTCTATAGAGTCGACCCAGTGGTCAGGGATCTTGGCATGCACATAGACAGTAGCCCATACTGCTCAGCTGTCCAGATTTTTGCAGAATGTCCAGACTTTTGCCTCATCTTTTTTGTGTTTTCCTCATAAAAGTTGTGGTTTTCTGGCAAACCACTGTGAATTGAAATCACTAAATAATGACAGCTGTTCAAGTTTCAGGCTTCATATTCTTCAGAAAATGCATGCTAACACAAATCCTATTATTCTAGCAAATTTATGAATATAAGAGCGATATTTAAAATCTGTCCTTATTTGTGGGCCTCTGTCCCCCTATTATTTTAGGATTTGTCCAGATTCCTGAATTAAGAGGTTGAGAGGTATGTAGAAGCCTTACTTTCAACCAGCACGTGGCCACAGTGGTGAGGAAATCCTTTTGTATTACTCAGCTTATAAGTAAGGGCATGATATCTAGGTCCAAAGAGGTCATTATCCCACTGTATTCCACCCTTGTCAGACCAGTTATAGAGTACAATGCTCACTTCAGTATGTGCCTGACCAGGCATATGCAGCAATTAGAACAACTTAAGAGGTTCCTTACAAAAAGAATACAAGGCATAACAAACCTGCCTTATGCAGAGACCTTAATTAAAACCCCTTCCCTATATTTAGTCTGCTATAGATTGCTGAGGGGTGATCTGTGCCTGGCTTACAAGGCATCTGCAAACCCCACACTTATGAATATCCTGCATATTCATAAGTCAAACAGTACTAGAAATACGTGGTCTAGGGACAATAATTTTGTCTGTGACTTAAACATAACATGTTGGAGAGACAGATATGCATTACAGAGAGTGACAGTCCTTTGGAACAGGTTTCCCATCCATGTGAAGCTGAGTTTATTATCCAGTTTAAGTACAACCTAAACTAGTGAATGAGGAATAGGAAATTTACACCAGTTCTGACA
The DNA here is from genome assembly GCF_019279795.1 of Protopterus annectens. Taxonomy (NCBI): domain Eukaryota; kingdom Metazoa; phylum Chordata; order Ceratodontiformes; family Protopteridae; genus Protopterus; species Protopterus annectens. The sequence continues at coordinate 846,967,805 of NC_056749.1, read as the reverse complement.
TCCATGTCAATCATGGACAGAGGTAGCTTATAAATGCCTGGCCTTCAATGTCCTATTTGGATACAGGACATCATTACATATATCATGGCTTGAGTTGTATTCAAATGTATATATGTTAAACTGTATCTTCCAATACTCTGTATGTAAAATATGTAAAGTATATATGTAAAGTTTACACATAACTCTAACATTCTAGTAATGTCTGTCTATTTGTGGAGCGTTTATCCCCAGGTCTCCATTGAAAATGGGTTTCTGACCCAGTCGGACTTTCCCAGTCACCAAATAAATAAATAAATAAATAATGTCAATAAATAAATAATATTATTCTTTTGGAAGAACTTGTCTAGGCTTAGAAAGGCCTCCTGGGCTGTTAGTCTACTAAATATCTATGAATCTATGAATATAAATGAACATGGCTATACACATTTCAGTGTTAAGTGGACATTATGACCAAGATTTCACAAGGACATTGTGATAAGGGGACATCATCAAATCTGCAGGATGAAAGTTGAGCCTCTGATCCATTTGTGTCACGTTTATATTATTTCATATGTCGGGAAGTATCAGATATGACTCTTTCACATTGGCAATTTCCAAGTTTCAAATTAGAAACACATTGCTTCTTGGAATGGCTAAAAGTCAAATTGGGGTAATTACTAGATGAAGTGTAGGTGACTGGTGGCAGAAACTGAGATAAATGCAAGGAGAAACTAAGAAGGAAAATACAGGTGGAAGTCAGGGAGTAGAGGAAAAACTTAAAAATGAAAAAAGGCAAAAGCTTAGTAAATTGAAAATACTACAAATAGTGATCTCTTACAGAGAAAGTTTAGCTGAGGCTGAAAACAATACAAGGGAAATCACAAAAAAATGGAAGATGAAAAGCTATGGGCTAAGAAACTAGCAGTTAGAAAACATTTTTGGTTAAAACCCCAAAATCTGCAAGGTCTTTAGCAGCTACAGTAAAGCAGCAAAACACTGAAAGATCAATGTTTCAACTTAAAAAGGACACAAACAGGGAAACTATTCCAGAGATATGAGAAATCTTCCAGGATTATTAGTAACATTTATATGGTAGTCATGGATAAATAGAAGAAGAAGAAGAGGAGAGGATAAATAAATTCTTAAAAGAGGTGTACTCTACAACAGTACCAGTAGAAATAGCTGGATCCTTGATAAAACCAAAAACAGAAGACAATGTTAAATAAGAGATAAAAGGGCAGAAAAGGGGGAAATCACCAGGGGTGGATGGGATTTGAATAGAGGTATGGAAATATCAGGAAGAAGTACAACTATGGATGCAGCTCTTTAACAAACTACTGCAGGGGGGGGGGGCAGATCCTCAACTCCTGAAAAGAAGGCATAGTAGTGGTTATTAGAAAAGAAGGTAAAGCGTCAAAATAGCCAGCTTTGTGTAGGCCATTAACAATTTTTTAAACATAAGGCATTTATATCTACTTTGGCAGCAAGATTAACCTCCATGCTAACAAACATTCTCCCCATGACCACACCGGGTTTATAAAAGACAGAAAAAAATGATAATATTTTCAGAATACAGATAATTGTAAACAATGTGACTATGAAAAATCAAAAAGTGGTGATCCTATCACTGGATGCCTAAAAGACAATTGATAGGATAGATTGGACTTATTTATTTTCAGCACTGTCCCCAGTTGCTCATTCCACTTAATTTATTGAGATATTACGAAAATCTACATAGTAAAGTATTAGACGGAGTAAAGGACATGGCAAGCTTGTCTGTCCTCTAAAGTTTGCTCAAGGTACAAGGCAAGGATGGCACTCATCTCCATTCTTTTTTGTAATTTATATAGAGCCCTTGGCAGAGTGGATCTGCAAATCATATCTGAGAGGATACATATGGGGGCAAATGGAGTTGTAGATTGATTTATATGAGTATGACATTTTTTAACTTTGGTCCATCTAGAGGGCAATATATGTCTACTACTGGCAGTGTTGGAAGTCTTTGGTGAGTTATTCAGATATAAAATATATGAACATAAAACAAAAACAGATGGAATTAATCTGGAAGGAGGTGGGGTTTTGCCATAAGCATATCATTTGTGGTGGAAAGTGAATGCACTTAGATATCCAGGTATTTGGTTAATGAGGGTCTACTTGAAAAGACTAAAAACCCACTTACCTGAAGATGAAAAGACTGAAATGACATCACCGAATCATCATTTAAATGACTCCTCACATAACCAACAATTTTCCCAGGGAAAGGAAGCCATTGGCCAACAATTGCAAGAAACCACACAGAAGCACTCTGAGTCCCCCCCCCCCCACAACTAATTATACCAACTCTGAGATCACAGTATAGTGAGGAAAAGGGAAAACTTTCAAATGTATGTAGAATGCATTAAATGATATATCATGACTTGCTGTTTATTATGATCTGTTATTCTTAACACCAAAGGGTATAGTTAATTATATAGGGAGACAATTTTGGTGATTTCTCCATTTGCAAAGCAGTTGCTGATCTCTTTCTGTAAGCCTTCCAGCAAAAACAAAGAATATTTTAAGATGATAAGTTCAAATACTCAAGAATCAATCAGAGGAGTTGATCCATGCTTGATGTAGAGACAATTAGCCTTAGCCAGTATGAAGTAATGACTTTTTCAGATGAAATGCTGATAAATTTGCATCTATGTTTTTGTGGTTGTTTGGACTGTCCTCACATTCTATTTGATAGTGTTGCTATGACTCACAGTTTTGCAACTGGAGATGTTTTGGCTCCAGAAAGGAGTTAATTGGCTTTGGTTTTATTCACACATATATGGTAATAGAAATTGCATGTACTTGTATTGTTACACAATTTCTATTGATTTTTGCTTTGACCTATTGTTCGGAGTTTTGGATAACATTTGCATGATTCTTAATAGCACAACCATATCTCTTTAGTGTTAAAATTAAATGATGGTCTCATAACAAATTTGAGAGCATGCCAATGACATTACCTAGGTTGCTTGTGATACTTACTAGGAAGGCATTTGACCTGTATATGACCATGTCATCAGCATTATGGAAATTAAAAAAATGGGGGAGATCAGCAGGAAACCTGTTTATGAGCAAAGTGGAAATAAAACTGTAGATAGAACAGAGCCTTGCAGCATCCATGTGTGTGTGTGTGTGTGTGTGTGTGTGTGTGTGTGTGTGTGTGTGTGTGTGTGTGTGTGTGTGTGTGTGTGTGCATGCATGTGTGTGCAGGTATGCATGCATGTGTGCATGCATGTGTGTGTGTTTGTGTGTGTGCACGTGCATGTGTGTGCATGCATGCACGAGGGTGTGCATGCATGTGTGTGTTTGTGTGTATGTGTGCATGCGCATGTGTGTGCATGCATGCATGTGTGCATGCATGTGTGCATGCATGTTGCGCATGTGTGTGTGCATGCATGTGTGTGTGTGTGTATGTGTGTGCATGTGCACACGCGCGCATGTGTATGCATGCGTGCATGCGTGTGTGTATGTGTGTGTGTGTGTGTGTGTGTGTGTGTGTGTGTGTGTGTGTGTGTGTGTGTGTGTGTGTGTGTGTGTGTGAGAAATGGGTTCTAGTTGTACTTTGATGCATCTCATTAGTTATGAAGGACTTAAATTGTTGTTGTGCTACTGGGCTGTGAGTCCTGATGTAATGGGAAAGTTTAGCAAGAGAGTGTGGTCTGATACATTCAAGGACTTTGTAAGGTCTATTACTAGAGAACCAGTCCATTCTTTGTCCATGCCTTTAGGATGTCATCTGTTAGAGTATATTTGCCTGTCCTGGTACCTCAATCTGTCCAGAAACCATGTTGCTGCTGAGAGACAATTTCATATTTTTGATTTTATTCAGTACTGTGATTGTGTTCTAATCCTTCCAGTATTTTTGTAGAATTGATAAGATGGAGCTTGGGTGGTGGTCATTGAGTTTTGTGGTCTTGAGTGTTTTGGGAATCAGTATAACTATGGCTATTGTCCATTGGCCTGGCGTGAAGCTATCAGTTAGGCAGAAGCTATAGAAGTGAGACAGTAGCTCAAGGATTTATTATCAGTATAGTGTTGGGACCCATGGGTGTGGCCCATCTGATTCATGGGAACAGTCTATCTAACCCATATGAGCTGTCCATCTTAACCCATGGGAGCTGTATATCTGACCCATGGAAACAGTCCATCTAACCCATGGGAGCAGTCTATCTGACTCATGGGAACAGTTCATTTAACCCATAGGAGCTGTCCATCAACACCCACAGAGACATCAAAATGGATATTTCCAAAGAGAATTGCAATTCTTTTTGTTTTTATTGATTTATTTATATTTTGAAGTTGAAAAGGATGGAAAATCTATTATGTTGGCATATGTATTAGAATTTGAGGGTTAAAGGGTAGCAAATTCCCTCAGAAAGTAAAGCAGTGAAGTAATATTGCAAACCCTGAGAAGGCTGCAATTGTGCCTTTCTGCATCCTCTTTTTTTTTTTCCGAGGCGGGTACCCAGTCATCGTATTTGCTATATTCCAGAATGTTTCTTTTTTTGTAGTGAAGTTGGAAAGGCCTTTAGGAAAAACGATTTCTGTCGTCAGGTGATCTTTTGCATACATGCCTAAATTCCATGAATCTTTCTTACATATCTGATGTGGGACGCTTTTTCCAAACTGTCCTGGCCTTATTTATCAACTCATACAAGGTTTTGAGTTCTTTGGTAAGCCACCAATTTTATTTGGGTTTTAGGAGTCTGGACATTTTAAGGAAGTATTGTTGGTATAAGTTGAATAGAATATTTTTGAGGGTGGTAGCAATAATAGTGGGAGTTTTCTGAGATAGTAAATGCATTAGGTTTGACTAGCAGAGTTTATTTTAGTTATGTTTTGTTGTGTTTTAGGTAGAATGTTATTTGTCTGGGGGGTTGTTTGTAATTTTTAGGGTGAATGTAAATGGGCAATGGTCACAAATGGAAGGGTTAAGATTGATAGAAATGACATTAGGCTCTAAGTTTAGGTCTAGAACTGTATTGTTTCCTGATGTACAGTTGGACTTGTAGCTTCATTAATTACTTGGGAAGGGTCTTGGTTGGAAAGGGTGCCATTATAGGAATATTTGTAGGGGTTTAGAAGACTTATATTGCTGACACCTAGAATTACTATGTTAGCTGTTTTGTAGTGCTGCGTGATATTATTGAACAACAAATGGTATTTATTTTGATCAGCTGAGGGTGGCTATGTAACATTTTAAAATAATTCATATGGCTAAACAATCTAGATCATGAGCATTCTGTGAGAAGTATTGTATACAGGATGGGATGTTAAGACGATCTTTTGTAAGGAAGGAATGCTGTTCCATCCCCTGTCCCAGATTCTGGTCCAGCATTAAAAATACATGGGTAACATGGAAAGTGAAAGCTTAGTTAAGTAAATGTTGTTTAACCCAGCATTCACCTAACTACCAGAATATGTAAAGACTGAGTGCAGAAAAATGAATGAAGTTACTCCAACTCAAGCAATGATATTTAGACTTGTTGGGGACCTAGATTTGAATCTAGACAGCTGTGACATATGAAGATGTTTAGAAGGGAGATCACTTTGATTGTGAAGCTAAAGAATGTATAAAAGGAAGAGTGTCTGCGGATTGTCTACCAGGTCATGATGAGGATTTTGAGTAAGTTTAGAAGTGTTGTAGGAGTGTTTTAGCCTGGATTGACAGCATGTAAGAAGAAGCCATGAGGCCAGCTTGTGCCCAATTAATATGTTGAGGGGAGGGTGTCTTGCTATTTGCTTATCATTCTGTATGTGCAGAAATAAAGTAAGAAGCATGACTGTGTCTGAGTTGAGGATTCATGTGTGTGATTTTGTTTTTGTTTTTACTGTTTCACATGGAACTACTAAGTCTGGTTTGTTGTTGGAAAACTAGTAGTGTCTTTTGTGAATTTTCATGAGTGATTGAATAAAATATTTTTTCTTGTTTTTTATGGGAGACTGATTATGGCAGTGATGGTAAGTTTGTGCTAGTTTTATACAGTATGTTGTAGTGTTGACATCCAGATTGTAATAATACCTGTCTGCAGTGTCAGTACTGTACTGATTTTTGTAAATAGGAGCAGACAAGTTGTGATAATTTCTGAGTTTATACAGTAGTATTTTTACACCTTGCCAGGACAAGTGCTGTTACTGAAATATGTTGCGTTATATGTATATAAGGACCTTTAAGTGAGAGGGATAATGTTGTAATTGGAGGTAGGGATGCACCTTTATAACAATGATGAAGGACAGGGGTCTGGAGACTGGGAGTGGGAGGGGAGAGAATCAGACCACCAGCCAAACTGAGATAGTACCCAGTGACCTCATGCATATGTATAATGGTGAGAAGAGGTTGGTCAGAGTACAAACCATGCCACTGGTTAATAATACGGTATTAAAAAAAAGGAACAGAGGGAGATGGTTACGTTACAAAAAAGGAGTGGTATGCCAAGTGAATGGCAGGGTAATCCTGAAAGCAGCTAATTATTATTATTTCATCTTTTGAGGCTCTTTAATTTCAAAACACATGCTAGAGAGCATACATCATTTAGCCCTGGCCTCATGTGGGGCTTACATGAGGCCAGGGCTAAATGATGTATGCTCTCTAGCATGTGTTTTGAAATTAAAGAGCCTCAAAAGATGAAATAATAATATTATAATAATAGTATTATTAATAATAATAATAATAATAATAATAATAATAATATTATCAGGATGGACTAGGGTTTAATACATTTCATATATTTTTTTTTATTTATTTTTGGTATATTTTCGTAATTTCTGTATGCAAATTTAATTTAATTAAATATATTTTTTATAGAAATATTTAGGAATATATACACAAATATATACATAAATGTAGAAAATATATACATATATAGGAAAATGTATATTTAACACTTAGTTTTACAATGTTTGAAACAATACTGCTTATGGTCTTAAGGGGATGATATAACGAGATTAATGTAATCATGTGATGCGTGTTAGATCATGTGACTATGAAATGTCTTTTTAAGCTGTTTTTAATATCCAATTATTTGTCTGAAGAAGTTAAGTGTATTGCAACTTGATGAAAGCGCTAACAACGTTTTTTAAGCAACTACCGGTGTCAGCCTTTTTTGTCATTTTAATTAGTTTGTTTGCTTGTTCTTTAATCTCCAGTTAAGTAACATGGTTTAACATAAAAACTCAACCTCTACTAATACCATGTCTCATTTTACAGGCTACTGTCTTCCTTCTACATAATATTAAAATTAACAGTTCATTTGCAGTTACATGTGCCATGACTTGCTTTTTTAGCCTTTTGTGCTGCACTTTCAGCTAATTGGCTACTTTTCTTACTTTCATTTCTGTTTTAGACTTCATTTGGATAGCTTCATTATCTTTGTTTAAACCCTAAACAATTACACCCTCATTCTCCTTCTCTCTTTTCTTATTGTTTCCTCCCACTGTGTTTTAGGGTGTCCATTTAACCACCAGTCTCTGTGCTCTATTACCAAACCTTCCTTTGTTTTGTCTGAATACATCAGTTTCTCATAACCTACCTCCCAAATTTTTTTTCTCAAGACTTCTGGCTTTCCTTTTCCATGGGAAAATATGGGTCTATATTACAATTTCAAACTCATAGGAGTCCAAACATTGTAATATCAAACCCAAATGTTTGAACTACGAAAATAGCGAAGCCACGGCACACCGATTTTTTTCCCAGGGGAAAAAAATCAGTGGGCCGTTTTCGGGGCTTTGCTATTTCCTCCACTCTGGTGCGATCTCGGAGTTGGTATATTTAAGTAGGGGGCTGGGGGTAAAGTCCCCCACATTAGTTTGAATTTAAAGTGTGTTTTTTTTTTTGTAACGGAACAGCAATTTTTTTTTCCCTGGGGAAAAAAAAAATAGCTATTCTGTGTTTTCATAGTTATTGGGTTTCGAACTTCATAGTTTGATATTTCATCGTTTGGACTCCTGTGAGTTCAACGATGTAATTTAGACCCAGCAAATATCACTAAATTCTATAATTTGAGCAACATCATGTAAAAATAGAAATGTCCTATAATGTGTCATTTTTGTCTAGAACAGTCATTATAACTTGTATTTATTCCAGTATTTACTACATGTAACATTGTCATTTTTTTCTTTATTTTGTGTTTCATGCTTACAATCCACATTTTCTGCTTGCATAATCTATAGCTCTATTTGTACATGTTTAATTTGTGTATATGTATATATATATATATATATATATATATATATATATATATATATATATACACATATATATATATATATATATATATATATATATATATATATATATAGACATATATATTGTATAAACAAAGAGATAGATATACTAATAAATAGATATGTGTGTGTGTGTATATATATATATATATATATATATATATATATATATATATATATATATATATATATATATATATATATATATATATATATATATACATATCAATCTACTTCACTACACCGACATTCCACTTACTCGGCTCTCACATCTCCGAGAAGAAAGGACACTCTAGGTAAGTAACCACTTGGACATCGTGAAAACTGAACAAAACTAAACCCACCCTTGTGGGGGGGCTTCACCTTGCACACCCCCCTAACAAAATACACCAACTCCAAGATCACACTACCATAGGGGTAAGGGGCAACATTCAACAGGCTGGCCAAGTGGTTACTTAACTGGAGTGGAAGGTCGATGTTCCGGATGTCAGTCTTCTGAGTTTGTTGGTCCTTTTGTCTCGATGATGTAAGAGTTGGGTAAGTGAAATGTATATATATATATATATATATATATATATATATATATATATATATATATATGTATATGTGTAAATTATCAGTGAGTTTTATTGAAACACAAAACATTGAACAAACTCGTCAGCAATCACAAATGTAAACTGATAGGTCACATTTGCAATTACCAAAAGAAAAAAAAATTATGTGGGCAGGCTTCACTCTCCAACTTGAAGAAAGGAAATTAAACAGTAACCCCCGGATTCACTAATCTTCTGTGCAGGACTAATCAAGTCCTGCACGGAAGAGGCAGTTTAAGAGGAAGACGGCAGCACAATATGCATATTAATGAAGGCGTGCTACCTGAGCTCTAAATCCAACATTGAGTGTGGACTAGTGCAGGGGGCGTGTCTGAGACCAGAGCTCTCAGAATAAACACACTCCTGCAAAGTAGAACAGAAGAAAGTGTACATAAATGAGCGAAACCACTCATTGGTGTCTGCATATCCCCACCAACAGTCCCCATGTGTTCAACAGCAACACTACATTTAACTAAAATGAAGAAACCCTTTTATTTACTTTTTTTTTAAAACCCCGAGTACAGCTAACCGTAGGAGTGTGGGTTTGCCCATCTCTTAGCTATGGTTAAAGCAGCTGAAAAGGCTGAAGAGGATATCAAGGAATATACATGCAAATGAAACATCCCAGTAATAGTGTAGTGGTTAGAGCATCCACCTACCAAGCAGGTATTTCTAGTTCGAGTCCCACTACAGCACGTATCATTTTCCATGTGAAATCTGTATATGAACATATTTTTTATATCTTTATGCCATATAACCTACATAATAACATTTAAATGTGAACTGGAGTACTGCATTAAATGCACATGTGAAGTGTCAGTCTCATAATGAATAAGGCACTGGTAAGCAGGTTTAAGCACAAATAAGCAGTAGCAAACATATATAAGCAATAGTAAGCATGCCTAAGTGCGTTTGTGCAGAGGTAAGCATTGCCTACACAGATTATACAAAGTAGAAGCTAACCAAATGTAAGAAACTCTAACCGGAGGTTAGCATTGTTTAGCTCCTCGGAAACCAGTGCACACCCACTTACAACTGTTTAAAGTGCTTTAATCATTCTGTACCCAATGGCCCGTGTTCTGCCCAGCAACAAAATAAACAATGCTGCAAGACTCAGACTCAGGACCCTGTATAACACAGTCACAGTAGTTAACCATTAAGCCATCATAGCAATAAATATAAATGAGGTATCAGCAAACTAATCCTCACCACTGGAAAATCAAATCAAACATGAACTGAATATATGTACAGTGTAGCCTGCCACAGAACAGAAATATGTGAACTGGAGTACTGCAGTAAGCATAGATTTGAGGTGTTATTGTAATACAGTGTAGAAATCCCCAGGTCCCCATACAGTGTATGTTCACACAAATCGTGGATACCAGACATATATATAAAACCTGTAATGAATAATAAATCACTGTCAAAAGGCAAATATAGTGCTAATTAACTATTAAGCAATACCAACCGCAGCACAGCTCAACTTAGTAAGTGTAAGCAATGTGTAGGGAAGCCAATTCAATCTGCCCAGTGGTATACCTCTTTAAACAATGCCAACCTTAGGTAAGCAGGTTTGCTCATAGGTTAGCCTTTTCAAAACTGGCCAATCATGGAAAAGTGCAGGAAATCGGCCCTTCTTAAACCCAAGAGGCATGAATACAGCTCATAACTGCTTATAGCTTCTGCTTGAAGACACTATGGCAGTAAAGGGAGAAGGAGTGTGCTTCCGGGCACAGCACTGTTGCATCCAGGAGTCCAAGGTCATGGCTAGACTCCTAGTCAAGGACCATGCACAGAGACTGCTGCAGGACCAGTACCAGGGCTCCCAATATAAGGCGGAGGCCTGGGACCGTCTCGTCCGTGACCTCACCATTGCCACTGGCATACCCCAAACTGGTGAGCAAGTCAGGCACTACTATGCCGACCTGAAGTGGCGGAAGAGGGACCTCTTGAAGGAGTGGCTCCAAGAGGCTAGCTCATCAGGGGATGTCCCAGCTTTGTGTATCAGTCAACTACCTGTTTAATAATGGCCAGCTCAGGTATATCATGGATAGGTATGGTTAAATATTCCTCTTATGTCCCCCGCAGCTGCAATGGAGCTTGCCGCGAACCAGGAGGCCCACATCTGCCACCTGGCGCAGTTACGATGTGAGGCAGATCAGTAATACTCATATTTTTACTGTCATAGAAAATAAAAATAAAAGTAGTAGTAAAGTAATTGCTAGTATAAAACCTGTATTGTTCAAGCCAAGTACTGCATACACTAGAGAATATGGCAGGAAGAGTCTTTTATTGTCAGTATGGCAATAAAAGTGCAATACCCTGACAAAACAGGTCTAACAGCTGGACTGTATGTGTATATTCTGGTATCATATGGTAATGTAGATTTGCAATCATGTAATACTACTGTAGTATTAAGCATTGTTATCCACACCATGCACCATAATGCGAATGTCTAGGAATGCTTGTACATGACAGGTGTAATCCCCAGAGGTCATTTAGTACAACTGGGAGACACATAGACAGTAAACAGGGGAAATACAAACAACAAAACCTGAATAGCACATGTAACTGAGATGTGAGCTGTTGTTTTATTAGCACACACAGCCACGGTTTGAATCCTACCAGTGGTAGTAGTCTGTATACAGAATTATACACCACGACTGTACAGATATGTCCGTTATGTCTAATAAAGGGACCCATATCTAATGCCTATCAACATGTCCCCCTGGGAAATCTGAGGGATGATCCCAGACGTATAGGCAGCAAACAGGAAATACAACTGATTAACACATATCTGTGACAACAAACGTGGCACACTAGCAACTCCCCAATACCTTATGTAACTAAGAAGCCACATATGTCCCATTTACACCCCAACCTGTTAAGCTGTGGTCAGAATGTGTACAGTAACAGAGTGAGATGTATGTGCATAATACTAATGTGTAATCTGGAACCTTGTGTGGCAACAGGCAGGTAGTGCTAACAAGCATTGCTCCCACAGGTACGTTGGATATGAACACTGTGCTGTGAAATACAGACCAATATAACCTGTACTGGTACCGTCCACCCTGGTATTGTAGGGGACTGTGAGTGTTGCAGTTTCTCTGAATAATAAAGTATCAGTGGTCGCTGTCGGCCACACTGTGCTACATAATATAACAGTGTAAGAAAGCAGGTACATGTGTGTGTCAGGTCACTAAAGGTGGAAGACGGCAATAGTCTAGATATGTCCAGGCATACCAGCATGTGGTCAGCACATGGCCAGAGTCTGTGCAGAAAGAGTTGGATAGGATAGTGCAAAACATCAACCCAGAATCCCACCGTATGTGTATAAACAGTTAGTCAGTGTCAACTAACATTCCCTCCACAGGTAAACCAGGTAAGAGATCTATACTGCAGGTAAAACCGGTTCATGTGTAATGATGTTGACAGCCATATCAGTCTCCAATATAGGTCTATAGGGTAGTGTAGTAAAACTTGAAAGGTACAGATAACAGCACTGACTAGGAAAGTAATGTGGAGTACAAGAATATACTACTTACTAACTGACAACTTTCTCTCCCCCCATCTTATCTCCAACAATAATCAACATACCCACCCCAACTGGTATGTACTGACTCTGAAAATGGCCAATCATGTTATAAATATTCTAATGGTTCCCATGCATGTGCCATATTGAATTAATCCAACATTGTTAGTATGGTGCCATCAATGTACCCGCATGCTGTTCGTATTACCACTGTGGTCCCATATATTCATGTGTTCTGTTTGCTATGCAACTGTACCGTATCTAGTGTCTGAGTTAATGGGAATATCTATGCATGCTGTTATACCTAACCCCGGAATGTGTTGCCTATAACTAACCCATACATGATGTTGAAATCTAAACACTATAGCATGCTTTGGAAGGGCTGTCCAGGCGGACCCACCTGCCCCACCTCAGCTGGCTGAGGCACTGGGCACCAGCATGTCTGAGGCCCAACCCTGTACCTCCCTGTTCGTTGGTCCTGCACCACCTTCAGGTGGAATCACCTCAGGGAATGGGGCTCACTCCCCCTGGGAGTGGGTGTGGACAGGCACCTGTCACCCGTGGCCAGGTCGGGTTCGTGGTGCGTAGAGTGATCAACAACAAGGTCGGTGATCTTCTACGCCAGCTTGACGGCCGAGTGTCATAATTAGAGAGTCAGCCTGGCTATGGGGCTGTGAAGGTGCAGTGGTGACTGCCCATGGGTGGGGACCTCAGTCCCACTGTTACCACTAGGGGGCCTGTGGGCTTCCGATATCCCAACATCCCTCCCCATCAAGGTGTTTTCCCCCAACATGTGTCATATACTGCCTCTGTATGCATCTTGTGTGTCTTGTCTGTTAACCTACTCAACCTACCTCCTCAAATATACCAACTACCCCTCCCCAACATCCCACTCCCACCTGAAAAAAAAGGGCAATCTGTTCCCACAAAAAAATCTCGCCCCATACATAACTGTCTATTTCGCACGTGTCCACTTGACACATCTAATCTGGTCTAATTTGCATCACAATGAATTATTGTTGCCCTCACCCCTCTCCCAGGGATTTGAGTGTCAAAATCTACCCCTAAATACAGTGTATATGCACAGCTGTTGCTCTAGAAGAAATGGGCAGCTATGCACCTTCCCTACACCCTTCCTGCACATCCCTAGCTATTTTCCCTACTGTCTTTCCCTCTTTGTGCCCCTTTCTTCACCACTTTCCTATCAACCACTTTTTCTTTTATTTTAAAGGAATTAGCATGGGGGGTAAGCAGGACTAAGCACTTTTAAGCAGCAGTAAGCAGGATTAAGCCTGTTTGCATGGGTGTAAGCAATGCCTACACAGGTTAAGCAATTGAGGAGCTAACTGAGTATAAGAAACAGTAACCGCAGCTTAGCAGTGCTTACCATTGCACAAACCCATGCAAACCTGATTATAACTGCTCAAAAGTGCCTTAATCCCAGTGTACCCAATGGCCTTTGTTCTGCCTAGCAACAAAGTAAACAGCCTCGGCTAGGATCAAACCCAGGACTGTGCACAACCCAGCCAAAGTGATTTACCATTAAGCCATCTCAAATATATGTATACTTGTTGTATTCACAAATATATCATCGAGCACAGTCATTCAACAGTACAGAGAATGTATTCTAACATGTAGATGTATGCGTGTGAGTACATATATGAATGTCTAAACAGGTACAATATATTGATGTATGTATGTATATATATATATATATATATATATATATATATATATATATATATATATATATATATATATATATACATATATACATATAAATATATAAATGTATATGAACATATAAACATGCAAATGCCTACATCTATAGATATATATGTGTCCACATCTACATGTCTAAATATATACAGCAGGTTTTATATATATATATATATATATATATATATATATATATATATATATATATATATATATATATATATATATATATATATATGTGTGTGTGTGTGTGTGTGTGTGTGTCAGCAGATAGAGATATATATATATATATATATATATATATATATATATATATATATATATATCGACAACTTAAAATAATGGAACTGACTCCACCAACAACTGAATTAACCGAGGCGCAAAAGCAGCAGGTTTACAAGGTGTAAATTAGCTACTCAAGCCTACCATGGTTTAGGAAGGGTGGCAGTGTCATGCAACCATGGTAGGCATGAGTAGCGGAGTTACACCCCTTACCTTGTAAACGTCCGTTTTTGCGCTGTCGGTTAATTCAGTTGTCGGTGGAGTCAGTTTCGTTATTTTAAGTTGTCGATGGTTTGATAGGTACCCATATATATATATATATATATATATATATATATATATATATGTATACATACATATAGGTATGTACAGACATACATCTGTAGATAACGGGGAAATAGCAAAACCATATATGTCCTCATGCAACGTTAATGGGGTTGAGAGGCCCACACAATACATGTCTGGAACAAATAGGTATACCACCCTAACCAAGCACGACCCCCCCCCCCCCCTGAATACAGTGCCAAGTGTTGCAGATCCCATAACCAGGACCAGACATGACATGGCCATCCCTAGGATACATATACACAGACACACATATGCAGATGCAGGTATATATATATATATATATATATATATATATATATATACATATACATATATATATATATATATATATATATATATATATATATATATATATATACATATATATATATATAGATATAGATGTAACTATACATACACGCACACAGAGATATGTACAGTGAGATACATGTGTAGTATGTGCACACAATATGGAGCAGCCAGTATTCCTACAGTCACCACCTTACTACTTGGAGACTGTATGAGTCACCCATACGCATGGCATTCATGCCTGCAACATATATCCACAGAGATATCAAAGGGCACAACACCACACACAGGTGTGCATAAATTAATGTGAAAGCTTTATTTGCGTACTATGACAGTTGTATATGCCATGTCATATAGCTGTTTAGACACGGACATCCATATGAACAGTGTAATGCAACTGTGAAACAGTTATACTAAGACAGTAGTCTGGAAAGGTTGACATATGTTGCTGTCCAGGCCGAGGCCTTCAAGTAGTACAATAGTAATGACAGACTGGGCCACAGCATACCAGACAATCAACAGTACGTAATGCAGATGTAATGGTCAGCAGCCTCTATCTACACTCTGTACACAATCCCTAGGGGGTACAGACCCCAGTTGACACAACGGGATGTATCTGTTACATAACAAGGCATACCTGACACCATCACAATCACACTGGCAAACAGAACATCCCGTATGGCAGGAGGCAGTAGGCCTGCATTTACCCAAAGGGGATTGTATGGTAAAGTACATCCAGATACCTTAAGGCAGCTTATCCCAGATACCCACACATGTTGTAACAGCCTAGGTTAGTCATGGTGCACCACCCCCTACAATCACTAATACTGGGCCATATACCACTGTTACATACACTGGCCTCTGGAGTGCATTAGGGCACACATGTATTGTGTAGGTGAAGCCCACACATATATGGCCCCAACCCCTCAGTATGTGTGATGGCAGGACTGACAGCATGACATACACACAGCCCACTACATAACACTCCTGACAGCATGTCATATGTGCAAAGCCTGGTATGTAGGTGGATGACAGAGGCTGGAACACAGGCACATATGTGTAAAACTGTTGTCATACAGTAAGCAAGATATGTATATGTGTACATATCTATATGGTTATATGTATACTTATATATATACATATATGTTCACCATATGTCCTGCACATGGAGTGGAGCCCTACCCCAGCCCCAATAGTCCCAACCTCTCAGTGCAAGGGGATGTCATGTATGTAGTGCAGGTATATTTGTAGACTATTGCTACTGTAATAGGGATTGTCTTCACAGAAAGGATGTGTGTGGGAGGCCACATCTGCTATTAACATGTGCGCCATTGGCTACTTACAGACATCCTAAGGTCATCATAGTACAGTACCACTGCTAGCACAGTAATGCCCCTGTGGACTACAGCTGTGATATGGCCAATATATGTTGACAGTCTGACATAATCTGGTCAATCCAGAGGTACACACAAAACCCCTTCATGCAAACATGTGGACCAAACCTGTCAATGTGGATGTTAACAGCCATATAGATGGATATAACGTACATACTGGTATACATTTGCCCCCATAGGTTATGCATTCATACACCCCTGTCTGTCCTGACACTTAATAACCAATGGAACAGAGGTGCCATGGCCACATACCATCCACTAGTTAGTGGCATACATCTGAACAGCATCTCATTGCTTTGTCTGACATACATGAACGTTATGGTGGCCTGGCAGCAGTACATCTGGCAAGTATCTGGACATGACAGCACACTGGATAAGTGCAGTAAGCTACTAGGCACGTAACAAAGCACAGTGCAGGCTACAGGCAGACTGACTCAACACTGGGCTACATCTCCTATGTGGGAATACACATGTACCTGCATAGATAGCAGGCTCTACAGGCATGTCACATCACAAAGTAACCGACACCTGTGTGAAAGTGTATAACCACAACCAATGTGAACACAGCCACAGCCGCATATGGTAAGCTAGTGTATTATTACAGTATATGGACTATCTGATATACACCATCCTCGTATGAGCCACTCACACAACAACCCTACATATACTGGGCCGCTACACAGTGTGGTCTGATGGCTGTCTGTGGTTTGGGACATGTGTGTGTTCACCCCTACAAACATGTAAGCTGATAGGGTGACATACAATGGAGCAGCATGTAACATCAGATAGAACAGGACCAAGAACAATGACATCTACCACAGTCTCTACACAGACCAAGGTACATAAGCACTATACACACACTCTCGACAATTACCAGACTTACAAATACCTCAGTATTGTACACACAACCACAGAATGCCCAGGCTATGTCCTCAAATATAACCCCTACTATGCATAACATGTGTAGCAGTCTGATATCTCACTGGCTTGTTATTAGATATGCTGTCAATGAATATGGTGTACAGAACATATGCACCCCCTACTGCATGACATATGTACAAAGGTTGACAGAGTTGCAGCTGGAGGCACAAACATAGGGCCATTATTGACATGTCACTGTGATAACCTCAAACATTTCCTGTCGTAACAGGGTTTGATGCAACATATGTCCTATGAGGGATATGACATAAGTAACTCTCCCGGCTGTCACCATCTACTGACTGCAATCCTCACGCTACCTTCTGCAGTTGAAAGATTGGTGCTCTGTGGGTAATACAAGGAACACAAGGCACCACACACTGCCCAGTCTGCAGATGACCCTACAGATGGGCATTCCTCATAAACATAGAGCTGACATGACAAGTATTAAAACATGTAGGACAGCCATATCCACACACACCCTGTTAAACCAATATTACCCCAACTGCAGTATAGCAGCACTTACAGTCTATAGTCAGGACAGGCACATCGCCCTCCTGTGTGTTGGCCTGTTTCCACAGTGTATGTTGCCAGAGGTAAGCCCCCAATCCATCAGTGATGCTGTTGCCAAACAGCAGATCTAGTTCCTGCTCACAGTGAATGAAAAGGCCCAACACCAACTTGATGATCCTAGATATTGGAGTGTGTTTCCATGCAATTGGCTATGGGAATGTTACCACAGCTGTTCCACATGCAATCAGCTAGAGGAGGGCTGTAATCCATGCAGAGGCCATCAGCTGATCATGAGTATCACTGACAATACACATGCTGCTGCCTAAGCAAAGCAGGTGTAAATCTCCACATCCACCGGAGAGGGAATGAGAGAGGCAGACAGAGGCAAAGATAAGTCAGGGTGGGTTGGGGGAGTAAAAGGTAAGCATGTTTGTGTCACACACCTCCCAGTCCAGGGTATCGAACCACTGACTGATTATGTACTGATATCACATCTGTTATCCCTGCATGGTGGATATTGTGAATTATGCTAGGGGCACCATATAAAAATTTTTAAAAACCCACTCAGCATTGAGTCCAGGTGTCACACACTCACAACCAACATTGACACATTAAGACACACAAACACCTGTCACCTCTGGGATTAGAACGCCTACCTAATTAGTTATTATACTATAGCACTATGCAATTATAGAACACACCATGGAGATTACAGAAGTACTCTTTCCCCAAAGGTTTATTTCACAGTGAGTGACATCAGCAGGATTTCCAAAGTAGGATGAATGGATTGTAGTAAGTGTGACTAGCCAAACATGCATTGCTTTCTACACAGGCATACAGAACAGACACAAAAGCATCCACAACTCCCATGTGTGAGAACAGAACTCCTACCAGAGTCCTATATCACACTACAGCATTACACTGTTATAGCACTCACCACAGAGATCACTCGAGTACTTTTTCCCCAAAGGTATACTTCACAGTGATTGACATCAGCAGGATTGCCAAAGTAGGGCATTTGAATTATATTGAGTGTGACTAAACTAAATTGCCTGATTAGTTCGTATGCATTAACCACTGTTCTGGCCAGAACAAAATTAACCGGCCTTTGCAGGTCATGAATCCAGGACCCTGTACACTACAATCACAGTAATTAACCACTAAGCCATCACAACAGTACATGAAACTGCAGTTTCACCAAAGTAATCCCACCATAGGCTAATTACACTGAACATGTAAAAGGAATGTATAAACAATTGTCCATAAAAGACCTCTCCAAAGCCAACTTCATGCTACTCAAGGCAGAAGGGACAATGTTTGTGACACCCATGGTGACAAGAGCTGACAGTTCAACTGATGAATCCTGCACTAAGGTACTGTATGAGCACATCCACTTGTGCATGATTCCTGACATCACACATAGAACCGCGACATTCACCTCCCAAATAAGCAGGCCAGCCTGGTGGTCTCCTGCCATTAACAGAGTATACAACAGAAGGTAGACACTTTTGAAGAAAAAAGGATAATCCAAGGATGCAAACAACTCCCTTACTAGCCCCAGTAAGACGTTGAGATCCCTCATGGAATCCTCCAAAGCTGGTTATGTAACTAAAATCACCACAGATTCCACAGACAACCACACAGCATTCTGTAGTTATGTCCAGAATCAAACTGGCAATGCTCAGAAGTGCTCTGGGCTACAACAGAATGGCATTACATATACTGCTCCCATGGAATATGCCAATATCCTGAAAAATTGATTTAGTGCCACATTCACCCCCTCTCACCCCGAAAAGGGCCCATGTCAATATGAAAAGAGTTCCATTGTCCAGTAGTCACGGCCACACAGGCAGAAACCGCACTATCCTCAGCTAAGAATACAGCATCCATGGGACCAGATGACATCCTGGGCTGTGTACTACATGAACTACAAAATGAAATGGCAACTCACCTAACTGTCATGTGCAATCATAGCCTCGCATCAGGCCTGGTGCCCACTGAGTGGCGCACAGCTGCAGTTATCCCACTCCACAAGGGCAGATCCACCTGTGATTCCTGGTGCTACCATCACATCAGTCTGACAAGTCTGATCTGCATGGCCATGGAATGCATTATCAGGGAAGTTTTGAACGCAGGCAATGGCAACCCTCAAACACTGGACCCCACACAGATTGGGCTCATGGATGGCCAGTCTTGTCTCCTGAAACTGATTGACTGCTTTGACTCAGTCTGCATAGCTGTTGAAGAGAGTAAGGCAGTCTACAAAGCCTATGTGGACCTTGCCAAGCCCTTCAACACCATCCTCCAGTCTGAAAACATAGATTAACGTACTAATCTGGCCCTACATCCCTATGCCACTCGATGGTTTGACACATGGCTTACTGACAGACCCCAAACTGTAGGTGTAACTGACTCTAAATCCATCCCCAGGCAAGTGACAAGTGGAGTACCTCAGGGTTCAGTCCTGGGACCACTGTTGTTTGGCATCTACATCTCTGAAGTACAGGCCAACAGTACAGGACTCTGGCTAACAAAGATAACAGATGACTGCAAAATCAGAGTCAATATGAGCCCGACTGTACTGCATGATATGTTACTGATACCAGCCTGACATCATACAGGTAGGATGGAGTACTGTTAACATCTTTTGCCCTTGCCGTGTAAGGTCCTGGTTATGGGATTTACAACAGTTGGTAGTGTATTGCAGGGCAGATGTGTTTGGCTGTGGAGGGGGAATACCTATTCGTGCATGACATATGTTGTTTGTGCCTGTCAACCCCATTAATGGTGTATGTGGACATATATGTTTCTGCTATGTTCCCACTTTATCTACAGATGTATGTCCGTATATACCTTTATAGATATAAATATCTGCTTACATATGTGTTTATATATATATATATATATATATATATATATATATATATATATATATATATATATATACATATATCAAGATGTATCTGTTTAGACATTAATATATTTTCACACACACGTACATCTACATGTTGGAATACATTCTCTGTACTGTTGAATGACTGGGCTGGATGATATATTTGTGAATACAACAGGGTTATGTGTATCTGAGATGGCTTAGAGGCAAATCACTTTGGCTATGGTATGCATGGTCCTGGGTTTGAGCCTAGCAGTGGTTGTTTAGGTTGTTGCTCGGCAGAACAAAGGCCGATGGATGCCGAGTGATTAAGGCACTTTAAAGCAGATGTACTTGGGTTTGTGTGGAGGTAAGCACTGCTAAATGTCTGGTTACAGTTTCTTATATTCAGTTAGCTGCTGCATTGCTTAACCTGTGTAGGCATTGCTTAGCTCTGTGCAAACCTGCTTTAAAGTGCCTTAATCACTGTGTATCCAACGGGCTGTATTCTGCCCAGCAACAAAATGAACAGCTCTTGCAAGGCTAAAACCAAGGACCCTGAACACAATAGACAAAGTGATTTACCACTAAGACATGACAGATACCAAGAGATTTGATGTTTGCAGAAACATATCATCCAGTTCAGTCATGCAACAGTACAGAGAATGCATACCAACATCTAGATGTATGTGTGTGTACCTATATTAATATCTAAACAAATACAACATATCTAGATATGTATATATATATATATATATATATATATATATATATATATATATATATGTAGATATGTATATATATATATATATATATATATATATATATATATATATATATATAATTTCTAAAACTATATACATATATATCAATATATATGCAGATATATACATGCATATGCCTAAATCAACACATACATGTGTCTACACCTATATATCTACATATACATAGCACGTTACATATGTGTACGCAGATATATATCTATGTAGGTGTATACAGACATATTTATATGCATATTAGCAGATATATAAATCTATATAGGTATATATAGCCATACATCTGTAGATAGTAATGGCAGATTAACAAATACACATATGTCCACATGCACCATAAATGGGGTTGAGAGGCTCCACACACTATATGTCTTGTATGAATAGGCATCCCCCCACAGCCAAACACGTGGCTGGCCTTGATGTCACATGTATGTGTATGGCTTTGCACCCCAGCCTCTCAGCTAATTTACATCTGTTATCCATGGTTTGGTTGACATTGTGATATATGGTAGGGTCACCATAAAAGAAATAAGCAAAACCCCCTACACCTACACATTACCCACAGGTGTCACACACTCACACCAGTTTTACACAAGATACGCATTATAAACACAAACACCTGTCATGTCTGGGAGTTGAACCCCTACCTCACAAGTTTATTACACTACAGCACTATGCAGTTATAGTACGTGCCATGGACATTACTGAAGTACATCTTCCCCAAAGGTGTATTTTACAATGAATGACATCAGCAGGGTTACCAAAGAAGGGCATTTCAACTGTACTGGGAGTGACTAGCCTAAAATGCATTGTTCCCTACCCTACACAAACAGTGCGATACACACAAAACATCCACATCTGACATGTGATATGGGTGGCACAGTGGTGCAGTGGTTAACATTGTCACCTCACAGCAAGAGGTTCTCCGGTTCGATTCTCAGCTCGGGTGCCTTCTGTGTGGAGTTTGCATGTTCTCCCTGTGTTCGCGTGGGTTTCCTCCGGGTACTCCGGTTTCCTCCCACATTCCAAAGACATGCATCTGGAGCATTTCTCCCCGGGCCTCTGCTGAAAACAGGCTCTGTGGAACCTAGTCGGACTTTCCCGGTCAACAAATAATAAATAAAATAAATAAAATAAAATAAATAAATAAATAAATGTGTGGGTATAGAACCCCTGACCGAGGTCTATATCACACTACCGCATGGAGCAGTTATAGGTCACATCACAGGGATTACTGCAGACCTGTTTCTACAAAGTTGTACTTCACAATGAATGACATCAGCAGGATTGCCAAAGTAGGGCATTTGGAATGTACTGCGAGTGAGTAGCATATAATGCATTGCTCCATACACAGACACTGGAACACACACACAAAACATTCAGAACTGCCATGGGTGGAGAAGGAAACCTACCACAAGTCATACTACAGCAGCACACAATTATAGGACATGGTACAAGTGTGAGTAGCCTAAAAAGTATTGCTTTCAACTTAGTCAAACACACACATTTACACACAAACACAGTTGTCAAGTCTGGGGTTAGAACACCTATCTAGATGCTTTATGATACTACAGCAGCACACAGTTACAGGATGCGCTATAGAGATTTGTGGGCTATAATTTTCCCAGATGTGTATTTCTAGGTGAGTGACATCAGCAGCCTTGCCAAAGTTGAGTATATGAATTTTACAGAGTGTGAGTAGCCTAAAAAGTATGGCTCTCTACTCAGTCAGACACACACAGATTCACACACAATTGCCACGTCTGGGGTTAGAACACCTACCTAACTAGGTTATCACATTACAGCAGTACAGAGTCACATAATGCACTATGGAGATTATTGGCCTATGACTTTTCCAGAGGTGTATTTCTAGGTGAGTGACATCAGCAGCCTTGCCAAGGTTGACCATAGAATTGTATGGAGTGTGAGTAGCCTAAAAAGCATTTTTCTCTACACAGTCAGACAAACACAGAAACACAAACACACACTCACACAATTGCCAAGTCTGGGGTTAGAACTAATACCTAACTAGTTTATCACTAAATCAGTATGCAGTTATGGGACACACCATGGAGATTACTGAGCTGCAGTTCTCCCAAAGGTGTATTTCACTTTGGATGACCTCAGCAGGCTTGTCATAATACTGCTATGGGGAGGGTGGTGTGTGCATGGGCTATAACCCATTTATGTAGGGGTTGACATGCCACATGTGGGCACACACTGGGTCATATATCACAGGTATGTGTATACAGCTAGTAGATGACTACTTCCTTGTACAGTCATGTTGCACAGCTGGCACGTGCACCACATAGTCTGTCATGCTGACAGCTACTGGTGGCTAGTATCTGCAGTGAGTGACATCTGCACCTCATGTGTTTGGGGCCCTTTGGTTGTGTGCTGGGTGTGACAGGCCCGGATGGCTCCTTGTCACGGTCACTCTCTTCCACACATCTATGTCTGTCTACCTTTGGCTTATTATATTGTGTTGTCCTTACATATGTGTCTGTATTCCTATCCACTGCATGTGAAAGGCAGGAGTGGTGCATACTGACATGTGTCTGCACTGAGAACTACGACTGCCAGATATGTCTGGTCCGCTGGTGTTTGCAGACATGGCCTTCATGTGTTTAAGTGTATGAGCATGCCCAGTATGACCTTTCAGTATGTTGTTGACTGATATTGCCTTCATTCCTCTAAGTGTGTGAGCATGCCCAGTATGGCCATCTGTATTGCATGTGTGGATCAAGTCCAGTTAGTTTGTACTGCGGTGCTGACCTTTGTGTTGTACACCGACAGGTAGCATGCTGTTTATGCAGGGTATACATCGGTCATTTGGCATTGACTGTTGCTACATTTCTGCATAGCGTGGGGACACACCCGACTGTTTCTACATTTCTACACAGGAATGGGGGGGCACACCTGACTGTTACTATAAGTGTATGTAGGATGGGGAGGCACTCCTGACACTTGTACACATTTGATAGGACTGTACTGGTATGTCAGGTACTCTGTTTCAGTCTGTAGTCTTACCTATCATGCTGGCAAGAGGCATACCAGTGTACTATAAATCTTAGCTTTAATTACCTAGATATTAGTTTCTGACTTCCTAGCCTTCACAACTTACATCCAACTGCCTGGTCTGCTGTAGTCTGTCTGTGTAGGCCTGGGGAGGGGTTACACATAGGGCTCATTCACAGGCCATAGTACAGCACTTGTTTGTGTCTGTCTACACCTGTCCTGCTGGCTGAGACTGTTGTTGGGGGGGGGTCTATATCATATATTCGAAATTCCATAATGCTGAACACCATATGTTCGAACTTGAAATTTTGAATATTAAAAACATCAACAGCTCAGAATAGCGAATTTTTTTCCCATGAAAACATTTTCTGTTCCAAGAAACATACACACAACACAAGCACACCAAAATAAATAAACCACACACATACAATTAACAAAACCCAACCCCACTCTAAACCACACATACATTACTAACTATCCACTTACCTTAACCCGCACCCTAACCCTAAGGTCCGTAACTATCGCACACATACCCTACGAAACTATACACAAACAAAGCAATAAATACACACACACATACAGTTAACAAAACACAACCCTACACTACACCATACATACATTGCTAGCTATCCACTTACCTTAACCCACACCCTAACCCTAAGGTCCGTAACTCTCGCACTGCAGTGGAGGAAACAGCAACACCACAGAATGGCCCACCAAAATCTTGCCCTAGGTAATATTTCGATGTTCTGGGGCTTTGCTATTTTCAACATTCGATGGTTTCGGTTCGATGTTTTGACATTCTGTGTTTTCTGTGTTCGGAATTTTGATATAGACCCATTGTTGGGTATGTGAACCTTCCTGACTGACATGTGTGGGTCTTATGGACACACATGTTGCTCAACCCATTTCCTGCAGTGGGTTTTGACACCCTGTGTAGTACTGGCTACTATGGTGACTCCAGTATGTGTTACAGATCTCATGGTGCCACTATGGGTGTCTACTGTCTGCTGCCATAACATTCTGCCACCCAATTCCCTTGCATGCTCACATCTATACCATAGCTACAGGTAACAACACATTCTACTCCATTTGGCAATTGGTAGGTTGATGGACTTACCTTGAAGGTGTGCCAGACTTGCGGATGGTGCTGGAGGGCTGCCTATGTTGGATGCACATAGTACACTCCCTATACATGGTTGAGCGCAGGTAGTGTCATGTTTGGCATCCTTTTTACTGTCTGTGTGAGTCAGAGAGAGGTGTAATTTCCTGGGTCCCTACTGTGTCAGTGCATATGCTACACGTTGGCTCTTTGCCAAGGTCAGGGCATACTGGGCATGCCTTCTTCTGCCTACTGGGGCAGGCTCAGGTTGTTCCTCCTCTGAGTCACTCTGTGCCTGTACAGGCCCTGGCATTGGTGGGGGGCTGTGTGGCCCTGCCCCATGCTTTTCCTGCTGCAGTTGTTTCCGCTGGATCATATTGTGTAGCATAGCACATACCATAACAATTTGGGTACATGTAGCTGGTGAATACTGCAAGGCTCCACCAGATGTGTCCAGATGCCGGAGCTGTAACCTGAGCATCCCAAACACACACTCTATTATATGTCTGGCCTGTGCTTGTGCCTTATTATGGCATTGTTGTTCAGGTGTGTGTGCATTTCTGATGGGTGTCATCTGCCACGGCTCCAGTGGGTACCCAGCATCCCCCACTAGGTGACCGTAGGGGATGTCCACATTGGAAAATCTGTGGTACAGCTGCATCAGATGCCATATGTGTGAATCATCATAGCTTCCAGGGCAGCCAGCACACACATTCATTATAATGCCCTGGGCATCACATACAACCTGACAGTTGATGGGAAGGGATGCTCCTTCGGTTGATGTAAGCCCTACCCTGCTCAACGGATGATGCTTTGATGCATATGTGCATGCAATCTATAGCACCCCCTACCCCAGGGTTCATAGGTTCATAGGTTCATCAGTAGGTACTAGGCTACTGGCCCTAGGGCCTATATAAGCCTAGCCAAATGGTACCCTGGCTTTTGCCAACCAAGAAAATTATTTTTCTGTGCTCCTGTCAAGCAGAGCCACAGAAGTGATCCCTGGGGTGAATTTCCTATCTCTCCTCCAATCATCAAGATTTTTCTTGAAGAGTGCTAATGAGGAGCTTTGTTTAATATAGATAGGTAGTTTGTTCCAGAGTATGTGTGTTACCAATAAGCCATGGCAGATATACAGACATTGGTTGTTATCACGAACATATCATCCAGCACAGTCATTCAACAGTATAGGACATGTATTCAATTACATAGATGTATGTATGCTAATGTCTATATATAAATATATATATATATATATATATATATATATATATATATATATATATATATATATATATATACACACACACACATACATAGATATAGATTATATATCCCAAGAACAAACCTCGTGACACCAAAGCATTAGAACAGAATGAAAAGGTAAACACCAGCAGCTCCTGTATTATGTACTGGTGTTAATCCCAGGACAAGGGTGTTTTTTGTCTGACATATGGGCTCAGACTGTGTTGTGGGTAATATTAGGGTTGCTGACTTTACTTACCAGGCTTATTGCCAAATGTATGGGTATGTCTTGCCAACCCAGTCTCTTGGCTGATTGTGACTTATATGGCCACTATATAGGGAAACTACAAAACACACTCCTCAACACATCCAGTGTCTAGACACTCACAGCCTCCAGCACATAGGGTATGACTGACAAACAGACACCTGCTATGCCTTGTAATAGAACACCTACATGACTACTTTAACACACTACAGCATTACGCAGTTACAGAATGCATTACCAAGATTACTGGGTCACAGCAATCCCAGAGGTGTATTAATAGGTGGGTGACATCATCAGCCTTGCCAAAGTTGAGTATAAGAATTGTACGGAGTGTGAGTACTATAAAAAGCATTGTTCTGTCCACTGGCAGACGGACACACACACTTGGCATGTCTGAGATGAGAACACCAATCTAACTACTTTATCATACTACAGCATTATGCAGTTACAGAACGCGCTATCAAGATTACTGGGTCACAGCACTCCCAGAAGTGTATTCCTAGGTCGGTGACATCATCAGCCTTGCCAAAGTTGAGTATATGAATTGTATGGAGTGTGAGTACACTAAAAAGCATTGCTCTGTCCACCGGCCGATGGACACACACACACACACACACACACACACACACACACACACACACACACACACACAAGTGGTATGTCTGGGATTAGAACACCAACTTAACTACTTTATCATATTACAGCATTATGCAGTTACAAAATACACTACCAAGATTACTGTGTCACAGCAATCCCAGAGGTGTATTCCTAGGTGGGTGACATCATCAGCCTTGCCAAAACTGAGTATCGGAAATATACAGACTGTGAGTACTCTAAAAAGCATTGTTCTACCCACCAGCAGATGGACATACACATACACCCACACGCACACTTGGCATGTGTGGGATTAGAACACCAACCTAACTACTTTATCACACTGCAGCATTACACAGTTACAGAATGTGCTATAGAGATTACGGGGTTATAGCAATCCCAGAGGGGTTTTCCTAGGTGGGTGACATCATCAGCCTTGCCAAAGTTGAGTATAGGAAATTTATGGAGTGTGAGTACTCTAAAAAGCATTGTTCTGTCCACCGGCAGACAGACACACAAACGCACACACACGTGATGGGATCAGAACACCTGCCTATCTACAGATCACTATCACAGTACTATGCAGTTACGAGTTGTGCCACATAGATTACAAGACTACACATTCCAAGGCAGTCATCATGACCTGCTAGGATTGCGGACATCAACAGGGATGCTGACAGTTAAGATGTACATATCTGTGAACCTGTGTGTTTAATGTAGGAGTCCATCCTGAACACAGAGTTACAATGGCCATGCTCATACACATATAAACACATAACTTACACAAGGTGTCAGTGGGCATGCTCACACATTTAGAGGGCTGTTTGGAATGTACTATGAGTCCAAATACGCAAGGTTATACTGGGCATGCTCATACACTTAGTAGTACAGGGCTGTTTGAGATGCACTCTGATTCTAAACACGGAAAGCCACAGTGGCCATGCTCATACAGTTAGATGTACATAACATGTTGTAATGGTCTCCGGTGTTAGTAGTTGTCATTGTTAGCAGGAATGCTGCACTAGATGTATCTGACACTGGTCATCTACACAACATCTGCTGCTGTCCATCACCTTAGATGTATCAGTCTATACAAAGCACAATGCTACAACTCGCAGTGATTTCATGCTAGGAATGGCAACTGCTTGACAAACACAATGAGCCAATGTCCTGTTGTAATTACGAGGTTGTCCAGTGTCTGTCAGTCTGGAATGACAAGACAGACAGAAGACAAGACTTTGTCTCAGATCACATGCATCCATGATTCAAGGGAGTGGTGATAATACCTGGTTCGCATTTGCCCATATAGTGCCATTCCAAGGAAAATGACCTAAACACAGGATAACACCCTGGCACCTAGAAGACAATTGCATTGTATACTTATGCCAGTGCTAGATTTGTTGCTGTCATAATTACAGCTGCTCACTGTTGAACCTACAATGGAGAATACTGACATCTGTGCAGTGAAGAACACCTGGCTGAAGGCTCTGTAGTGCACAATAGCACTACCACCATATAACTCAGAACCAGAAATGTGGGCCATAACACTGGTATGGACCACTCCAGGTGGTGGTGTCCCCACATTCATAACGGCTACTCACATGTACAGACCAGTACTCCAACATAAGTTATCACAGATGAGCCAGGTGCAGGTCACAGTGTCAAAAGCTGCAGTCTAGGATGTAATCCTCAGACGCAACCATGTCCTCTGACCACCAACACACATCCGTACATGTGGTATGACATGTAATGGTACAACACCAAGTAACCTTTGACTGGTGGACTGTACCTAGCCCTACAACAACTGAGCAGAGTACCCATGTAGTTACATAGTTGCATTATGTGTTATGCAATGCAATGATACCACTGTTTGTAATCAGGTCACCTGTACACATACCAGGATCCCTTGGACATTGACAGCATTAACAGATGACTGTTGCTGTGCACCATTCAGTGTGTACACAGCCTGACACAAAGCTTTGATTGTACGAGATGTTTATGTGGGGAGCAGTTTGTTTAGACATTTGTGTAGGATATAACCTGGAATGTGGACAGGTCCCATGCAGCCTGTATGTATGGCATTAGAGAGTCCTGCTTACACCCTACATAAATTTAAGGGAATTCCTCAATGAGTTCTTCATACTCCTTGCTCCACTCTTCCCTCTAACTAATATTTCTATTCTCCTAAAACAGACTTAAGTTGACAGTAACCGATTAAGCAATTCTCTCACCTGACTCCAAGTATGTAAATATTGTAAATATCACAGTATTTCTATTGTCTGCACAGCAAGTATTTACCTTACTTAATTAGAACATCTGCATGAAAACTGTTCCCCCTTTCTAGTGTAAAAACACAAGAAACCTCAGATCTTTTATTTTACAGACAGTTGATCATGCTGCTCTGAATGGAAATACCTGTAAACTGTGTTCTCTATTATCTGTTAACTGTGTTTTATGATGTACATTTTATGCATTTGCATTTCCTGACTGTATGAATTTTATACATGTATTTCACTTTAACATTATGTAACCTTTATTGTATCGCATTGCTTATGGAGCTTTTCTCCCCAGGCCTCCACTGAAAATGGGCACGTTCTGTCCCAGTGGACTTCCCTGGTAATCAAACTGAAAATAAATAAATAAAAATAAATAAAATTGCACCTGCATAGTTGTTATTACAGGGTCTCTGTAGTGTGCATGGATATATGAATGTGTACCTGTTGGGGGGGCAGTGTACTTATGTTATCCAAGACCCTATCTGGCTGAACAGGTGCTAGTTCCATAGGTGCAGTACTTCTCATGCCATAGTGCTCTGAAGCACAACAGGTCTTTTTGTTGCCATTATGTTTCATGACACAGCTATGGAATCCTCTGTGTTTGGCCTCATAATATGTGGATGAGTAGTTTCACAGTAGCTTTGCGTGGCATTATATGGTGTATCTACATCTTACTGAGGCTGACCATGGATCAACTTCCACTCGTGTGTTGACTCTTGCAACAGTTACTACCTTCTGTGGTACAGTTTAAGGCAGGTTACCACCAGTTTGCCTTCATGTTTGTGTTTGTTTGAATCCTGCTTCTGTTTCAATGGCACAATCACTGCACATATGTGAGTGCCTAAAGTGCATTTGTGTAGGACCCAGCATTTGCACATGCATTGTACATCTGCATGAGTGCCATGACAATCACCACTTCGCTCTTAAGGAGCATAACATTGGCTTTGAAGACTGACCATGTGTGGTATGCTGTTAGCCCTGTTGGTGTGACTATGTTGATCCAGGTCATTGGTGTTGATGACGTCCAACATGCATTGAGCACATGTGTTGGTACATGATGAGTCTTCCCGGTTCATAATGGGATAGCAGAGTGGCCATGATTATAGTGTCCTGTCTCACAACTGGTATTCCCCATTACAGCACAAGGACAGTTGGGATTTCTGAGGCATGGTGGATGATCAGTGACAAGGTGAAATTTGGATTACACTTTGGCACTAAGGTAGTTGCTCAGCATAATGCATCTTACGTTGTGCAAGTGCAACTTGCGTGGGGTTGTACATATCCCTCAGGAAGTTGGACACACCTGTGGCCCATGTGTTACAATAAAGGATGTTGGCCAAGAGGTGAGGTATGTGTTATAACATGGTCATGCAGGGGTGCTCTCCAAAGCAACAAACCATATCTCAATCACTGCACAGATATGTTCTCCATGTTTCAGATTGCCGTAAGTGAGTCCATATTGAGTACCTGATTTGTATTATTGAGTAGCAAGACCCACAGTTTATTTCTTGGCTGTCCATGTTGCACCAGTGGACTTTCACTTGAACCTGGCATGATGTGGGCACTATAGGGAAAGCATGGGCCATTGCCAGTATCCAGATTTTCAGGGGTGGCAGGTGAAGGCCCTGTCTGGCAAAGCATCATGGTCTGTCAACCATATTATCCCAGGCAGAGAGTTGCTGGATACTCTTTGAATTACACCAGTACATTTCATGATTGTGGAATACAATCCTTGTCCCTGTACTGCTGCATCATTCTGGCCACTGGCAGAATGCTACCCAGGACTTGGGACATACCTGCATGGGCTACAAGACCTGACAGTTCCTACATGTGTTTCCATGCAGTCCAGGCTACTGCATCACAGGTCCTGCACAACATAGCATATGCCAGAGACATGTGTATAGTTCTAGAGGTGGTCAGAGTGTATGGGTATGTGGCTAATCATGGCAGACAGGCAGTTGCCAGTATGTTTGCCCTCATATAGCTTGGTGTGTAACATAGTGCTAGGGTTTGTGTTCACAAATGAGTACTGTTGGCCATGTTTCTGGCCACGTGTTCTGAGGTGTGACACAATTATGCAAACTATGTTGTACAGTCTTTGCATTCTGTTGTCGGTCTATTCCAACTTGGGAGGCCTCTTGCTTGGCCAGATACTTAGAGGCCTCTGTGGATGTGTGTGATATCTGATGGAATGTGTTTGTGTCCTTACTGTGTTCTGGTAAGGGTATGTGTTGGTTGTGGTGATGAGATGCATGTGTTAACCTACACCTCTTGACTGTCTAGTCCAGTCATAGGTGTAGTATGGACTGCCTCCAAGATCACCCCTGTAGCTGCATCCCAGACAATGTGTGGGGTGTGGTGATAGGTGGGTTTGGCAGTGTATATGGCATAGAGATTGCATTCCCCCAGGATGGCCACATACAGAAAGCTGACCTTAGTAAACACCAGTAGCTGACTAGTGGACATGCCTGTATGAGCATTCAGTACTACAAGTACCACATACTGTATTTAGTATACTTACTGCTTATGAAGATGTTTTAGACAGAGATGCTCACATGTAAATATTTGAGTTATGAACGTGGCAACACTAGCTATTACAGGAACATGGTAGCTGCCTTTAGTAGCAATTCCCCTCTGAGGGCCACATCACATGCTGATAGTTGATTACAGATGATTCAAGTGTGAAAAGGGCTGTATCCTTGTCTGGGTATATACTCACATACCCAGCATAACCATGAGCTCTGTTGGGCACAGACACCCACTCCCCACACAGAGTCAAATATCAATAGACTCTGCTGCCACTATCGACATGATCAGGATATAATCAGATAGTGTACTCCATCACCTATGAAGCAGCTGTTACACATGGGCAGCAGTTTCCTACATCTTACCCTTCTACTGCAGATGTCACACTGGAGTTAAAGATGATATGCATCCTGTTTCATTACCAGTACTTTCAACATATTTCCAAGCAACTGTTAGTCTGGCAATGAGAGGTTAGGCTACAGAAATCTCAACGTTCAACCAGTTCTCTATTGACACTACTGTGTCTCTACTGTCAATATCCACTCTATGTAGGTGTGCACATAGCCATTTGGCACAGCCCTGTAACAAGGGTCAGTACACATTTGCAGAACATGTGCACATGCACAGCTGTCATTGCTTGCAAACAATAGTAGAGAGGTGGATATTAGGCAAGGTGGACTTTTAGGCAAGGCTCATAAGACAAACCCATCACCGTACATAGCACAAGTAACCAGAAACCAGTATTGCTACTCAACGCCAGTAGTCTAAACCTCAAATTGCACATGCTCGCAGTATGGAGAACATAGATATCTGTGCAGTGACAGTCACCCGGTTTAAGTCTCCATAGAGCACCCCAGCACCACCAGGCTATAACCCATACCACACCTTTCGGCCACAGAACCCAGACCAGAACACAAAAGGTGGGGGTGTATCCATGTATCCATATTCATCAAGGATACTCATGTCTCCAGGTTAGTGGTGCAGCACGATACATCAGAGATCATCCAAGTGCAACTGACAATGGGCAACACTGCAATCCAAATTGTAGATTGCTGCAGATCACCCACCATTACCCAGGACCCACATTCCGCATTTCCAGGGACACTGGGAAATATGCGGTTCCTACCAAACACCCTAATACTGGGTGATTTCATCTACCCAAACATTAACTGGGAGAACTACTCCAGTACTAACTCCCTTGCCCAGCACTTCCTAGAATTTTTCGACTAAAACGCCCTGGAACAACTGGTCTGCACCCTCACCAGAGGGGACAACATATTGGACCTGGTCATCACCAACATGGGCGACCAGTGTTCCACACCCAACGTCAACCCCTCGCTGGTTAGATCAGACCATAGACTAATCACTCTGGATATTCACATTCTGCCCACAACCCCAAACAAGGAAATCACCTTGAAAATCTTTTCCAAAGCAGACTTCACATTGCTTATGCCCGAGGTGGAACAGTTCACAGGCCCCACGCCAATGGACAATGCTGTCCAAGATGCTGAAACCTATACAAAGGCACTCTATGATCATCTGCAGGAATGCATGGATCGTGCTATCCAAAGTCAAACCTAGACTCACTCCTCCAAGAACAGGAAACTGGTCTGGTGGACCCCTGCCATACACAGGCTCTACAATAGTAGGAGGTAACTAGTACAGATAAGAGTAAAATCCCTAGAAGGACAAAAACATCCCTGATCAGTATCAGCAGGAAACTATGATTCCTCATGAAATCATCCAAGGCCATCCTGAAAAGACAATTTCCCAAGGACCCTACAGACAACCACAAAGCGTTCTTTAGCTATGTCAAGAACCTAAGTGGGAAGTCTCAGATCTGCTCAGAGTAGGTGCAGACTGGCACAAAATACATTGAACCGACTGATATTGCCAACATTTTGGCAGATGGGTTCAGTGCAAACTTCACACCCCTCTCAACCCCTAAACAGCCCTTAACCATACCAGAAGAATGTACAGCCCCAGCAACTACAGACACACAGGATAAAACAGCCCTATCCAAAGCCACAAATAAAGCCTCAATGGGACCAGACAGTGTCCCAGGCTGTGTCTTACATGAGCTCCAAATAATCTAACCCCTCAACTAAACACACTATTCAAACACAGAATCTCTACAGCCTACATACCCACAGACTGGCGCACAGCAACAATTATCCCACTCCACAAAAGTGGAGCCACAACGGACCTCTTGAACTATTGCCCAATAAGCCTGACTAGCCTGGTCTGCAAGGCCATGGAGCACATCATCATGTAACTCATTAACAGAGACATTGGGAACCTCCAGACACTCGACCCAACCCAGGTCTGCTTGACTGAGTGCAGATCATGCCTACTGAACCTGTTTGACATCTTACAGTCACCTAGATTTTAGGTGTGGGGTGTGGTAGTTCACACATGCTACCTGGACCTCGCCAGGGATTATGACACCATTCCCCCCCCTCAGGTATTGCTTATAAACTCACCAGCCAGTACATACACCCATACATCACAGGTTGGGTTGCCAACAGGCTAACACACAGAGCCCACATGGTAAGCCTAGCAGCCTCCAGGCCCAACTCTTAACGAGTCACAACTGGTGTCCCACAGGACTCAGTCCTGGGACCCCTACTGTTTGTCATATACATCTCCGAGGTACAGGCAAACACAGGTGGACTACAGCAGACCATGTTTGGTGATTACTGCAAACTGGGAGCCATAATGGACAGCTGTCACAGACGTCATTCAAGGGGCCTCACATAGACCAACACAGGGTGTCACAGTCATGGCCTCCAGCTAAAGGCCACGAACTGCATGGTCATTCCATGTTAGGAAAACTAAACACCCATATATTAACACATGAGTGGCAGCCACTTTAATACAGATGAAGTAATGGGTATCTGGGGATTACATTAGATAGTGATCTCTCCTTTGACAATCATATCTCCAAAGTAATTAGGCCATCCTTCAAGGTAAGCCATCTGATTACTTAAGGGTTCACATCTAGACATAATGAGGTTATTGTACCCCTTTACTCATCACTCATCAATCCCATCATCGAGTATGATAACCCATTTGGGATGTACCTCAGAAGACATATTCAACAGCTGGAGGGTCCACGAACATACCTTGCCAAGAGCATTACTGGCCTCAGATGTGTCCTGTCTATGTGTCCAGACTGCATGAACTCTTGCATTACTCAGTGGCATCTCATTTACTCAGAGATGATCTTTGCTGCTCAACAAAGCCATGTCCAAGTCAGGCTTAATGGATATGCTCCACCTATGGGAATCCGTGTCACAGTGAGCCACACACTGTAATGAGCTAAACCTTGCCACAACCATAACTGGAAGATGCTGGAGTGACAGATTCCAGTCACAGGTACTCCCCATGCTTTGGAACTACATCCCATATTACATTATATGGAGCCCCTCACTAACACTCCAGGGAAACCTTGCAGAGTGGATGTGGAACAGAGGGTACACCCCAGGGATCCCACAATTGGCTCTGCTCCACAGAGGGACAGTTAGTTAATCAATGGGGTGGCGACAGCTGACACATTTTGGCTAGGTATATGAATGGCTTTGGGCAGTTAGCCAATTACCTACCTATGTACCTATGAACCTATACATACAGTATCACCACATGCTGATAGCTTAATTTACTGTTTAGGTGTTGACTTACCTTGTGCCAATAGCGGTTGTGTGTGCAATAGTTGAGGGCTGCCTATGTAGGATGCACACAGTAGACTGCCTATACATGACAATTTACAGGTGGTCTTGTGTGTGTGCCATCCATGTTTACTATGTGTGCAGGTGGAGAAGGGTGTCAGTCCATAGGTGCCTACACTGTCAGTGTGTGTGCTATACGTTCCCTCTTTGCCAAGGCATGGGCATACTGGTCACTCCTCTGTCTGCCTACTGGGGCTGGCTCAGGGTGTTCATGGTCTGAGTACCTCTGTGCCTGTGGGGTCCTTGGCAATGGTGGTGGGCTGTGAGGGCCTTCACCATTCTGTCCCTGCTGCAGCTATTTCCACAGGATCATATTGTGTAGCATGGCACATACTATGAAGATGTGGGCACACGTGCCTGGAAAGTATTGCAAGGCTCCACCAGATATGTCCAAGCAATGAAACCGTGATTTCAACATCTCAAACACATGCTCTATGATGATTCTGGTTTGTGCGTGTGCCTCATTATGGCGTTCTTGCATGGGTGTGTCTGCATTTCTGATGGGAGTCATCATCCACGGTTCCAGTGCATAGCCAGCATCCCCCACCAGGTGGCCATATGGGATGTCTTCCCTGGCAAATACCTGATACAGCTGTGAGGCATGCCAGATGTGGGAGTCGTGATAGCTTCCAAGGCTGCCAGCACACACATCCGTGATAATGCCCTGATGCATTGCACATGACCTGGCAGTTGGTGGAGGGGTATCCCTTGCGGTTTATATAGCGCCTACCCTGAACACCGGGTGGTGACTTGATGTGTATGCACATGCAGTCTATTGCACCCAGTACCTCCACATGGTGGAAGAGATGCATATTGCTGGCCAGCTCCTCCTGCATTTGGGGGAAGTATATGTGCTCATTGGCATGTGGTAACATGGCATCCAGGAACTGGTGGAGTACCCTGGATGCTGATGCTTGTGAGACCCCCAGGATATCCCCAGTTGGCCTTTGAAAGGTACTTGTGGCTAGTATTCTCAAGCTTACACATACGTTCGTGTCCACTGGGATGGGTTCCCCTATGTTATTTCTGGCTCTGAGGTGTGGCCTGCACAGCTCAACAAGTTACTGTATGGTGTCCCTGTCCACCTTGTAACGCTCTACTATCTCCAGATCATTTAGCCCCTGGTAGATTACCCTTGGTCTGATCACGCTTCTCCTCCTCCGGTGCCTGAGGTGGTTGTCAGCATAATCCTCCACAGCACCTTCAGTCTCCAACACATGCTGGTGAATCAAAGCTAAGGCAGCCCCTAACATGTACATTTTCAAAGTTCCCCGTCAGTTTACACCAATGATGCAGAGTGTATGGGACTACACAAGTATGTGTGAGGTGCTTTCACACTTTATACTATTGTACTATGGATGCTGCTGATGTCATTGTGTGCGTATGTGCAATTCCAGCTGCAGGGTATCTTAATTATGGGTTTTACAGCGGGTACTGCTATTGTGGGGCCTTTGGTGTTGAATTACGCTTGCCTGCCATGATTTATCTGGTGCCCTTTAATTCACTTTTCAACCCGAATCCCCTCCCATTGACAGGCATGCATCCAGCTGGCGGCTTTCTTGTTTTGTACTTTCACAACCCAGGATTGTGTTGGGAAATGTGTTATGTAGCTGATCTACTGCAAGTATGCTTTGTTCTGCTGTGACAGTTCTCTTTTCTTTGCTGTACGGCACCTCCCCTTTCCTGTTCTGCAGGTAGCTGCTAGCAGCCTTGTTAGCTGTTGTCAATGGCACACTGTGAGTTTCTAGGTGTTAATTACTCATTTGTACTCCAATTACCATGCTGCAGCATTTCCTTATTTTTTTCCCGTATCCTTCCTGTTTCCGCTCTGGTGCATGCTGCGCACAGCTGTTTACCAGGTTTACAGCATGTTTTCATCCACGTTCACATGCACATTCAGTTACGTTGTGTGCTCTTAGCTAAGCAAAGCTATGGCTACTTCAACGCACACCTATCCTGCTGCTTTGCTTAGCAACAGACAAAACAGGTTAGCAATGCTCCAATGTGCTTACATCAATGGCGACATCCCCCTCTCTTGATGTCATTTTTATCTCAAGGGCTCACATCGGTGTTATAACACTATGCTGTTTTGTGCATCCTTACAACAGTTGGTCTGCTGTCTTGGCTCCGATTTTATGTTTGAAAAATGTAAACTTTTTTTTTTCAGTTTACATTTCTGCATGCTTACACTACTCCTGCACCACTTCCTGAATCGCTATATACCTTCATTTGCATGCTACACTGCTGCATATGGTGTGATTAGCATACAGGTGCCGGGTGCTGTGTGGGCATAGCATACACAGGTAGTGCACGTGGAATCAGCTCGTACCTGAATTGCTTGGCAGCCATATTTGGTGTTAGATCACCGACACTACTCCTGCACCTGGCGCAAGCTTCATTAATCCTGGGGATAGTCTTTAATTACACCAGGCATGTGTCTGCCAAAAGATGTCATACCATGCAACTCTCATTCGGCTTTCTCAAGATCAAAATATTCCTGTTTAATTCAAAACATGTTCACATTCTGGTTTTAATTTCATTCACTCACTGAAGTTAACAAAGTCTTACATGGGAGACATGATATGTTTGGCTTAGAATTAAAGAATTATGAGTGATTGTAACTCCTTACTCTTATTAAGTTGTAGCAAGAAATCACACCACTTTAGATGCATATGCAAGTATGCCTACCAGAAGCTATCATATTCTGGAAAATGTAGCTAATGCATTAACATCTCATATTCTTCCCAAGTTCAGAAACTTCTGTTAAGAAGGATGATAACATTCTGGCAGAGAATGTTGGTGTGTTTTCAGGTCACATTATAGTGGGAGATAGAACAATGCAGAAAGCTAAAGCCATTAACCTTGGAAAATGCATAAACAGCTCCTTCTCAGATCCCATCCTCACCCCAAAGTATATATTAAAAGATGATCAGAAGCAGAAATAATGGAGATAGCAATTGAAAATGCAAAACTGCAAATATAATCTGAATTTACTTTGCCCAGTCAGACAGTTGCTGAGACAGCCAGTATTGAATCTGTCACAGCTATTGCATCTCATGGGGTAATGATTTTGGCAAAAGTCAGCAGCAGCAGCCTTAAATATTTAAAACTCAGTAAAAATGAAAATTCCACCTGACTGCACCTTCTGTCATCTTATACTTTGCTTTGGTTTGTAGAATTTTAAATGTAAATAGCATGCTACTTTTTAGGATTAACCATGTACTGTCCTACTTAGCTAACTTGCAACTTTAAATATATTGAATTCAGATTTATCCTTTGTTGCTATGCATCATATAAATCAATCTGTCTACAGGGGAACTTCTCTGTGGGTTCCAGGATCAGAAGCTCACAAAGAGATATTTTATATTACAGCACTCGCCTTAAAAATTATTCAGGAAAAGAATATTTTCCCAAAGATACATTATTAACACATGTATCTATTCAAGCATAGCAGCTCAGCCTCATTAATATTTATGCAAGTCAAGTGAAATCAGTTTGTATAGCACTGCTGAAATCGTTACTGTCATATTTTCATGTAACTATGCACGTTGTACAAGGGGTGATTTTAAGTGTCTTTATATAGCTTTCTGATACGGGAATGGACGTAATAACAGAAACATTATGTTATGATAAAACTATTTATTTAATATGCTACATATAATCAGTTTGACAGATGTCTATGCACACTTAAGTCAACAAAGATCTTTTACATATTAAAGTAATGAGAGGTTGTCCAGCATTTGTTATATATTTCTTTCCCTTTCATTACACTGCTTAAAATAGAAGCAGTTCTCTTCCATTTGTCTGCATAGTAAGGAATATGTGAATGAGTGCTGACTATTTTATTTTTTTATTAAAATGCTTATCTTATTAAATCAGGTCCCTTATCAGAAAGCCGTATAAAAGCAGGTTTTTCATTCTTATACATCATTCATAAATTTGTTTGAAACAAGTAATTTAATAGATCAGTTATTTTTTCTTTTATTTTATGACTTGCTGCTGTTGTAGTTATCCATAAAAAAATGCCTGTGCAAGTATTTCTGATTTCCTTCACTTTTGTTAGCGACACCACAAAGTAAATGGTACGCATATTAAACTCACTGGTGAGCATTGTTTATCCTAAGTATCAATCAAAAATGTTGATGCAAACCTCTGGATGATGGGTGCCCTGTCCACACTCCTTGTGTTTGCTGCCTGTTCCAACTTTGGCATCATGAATAAACTGACCCAACTAAACAACAGCCCCTTTGTAGTTTGATGGATTTCTAGCCGACTATCAAACAGTTAGCATTCCAACAGAATAAATGTACCCATTCTAAAAGGTAAAATGCAATTAGTGTTGACCTTTAAAATTCTGTTCTACCTCCTCTCCTCTTTGGAATCTGTTTCCCTTAAGTGTAAGCTACCAATATTTGCTGATGACTGAAATCTAGAAATTATCCTAAACCCTCTCTCGATTTATTTATTTATTTGATATTTGTTAACTGGGGTGGTCCATCTGAGCCAGAAGCTCATTTTCAGTGGAGACCCGAGGAGAAAAGCTCCAGGATATTAAATATATAAATTCAAAGTAACATAGAAATATATATATTTAGTTATACATAGTACTTAGAGTGAATAATACAATACAAAAAGACTGAGCACATAAATACAGTTTCAAAAAAAATTGCAACTGAAAGAAAGTGGCATCTTTGAAAGTACACAGTATGTATTTACAGCTGGCACAAGGAAAATACCAGATAGAGGCAGCAAGTAGTCACAGACCCTTAAGAGTTTCAGTAACAACACACAAATAGAATACATTACATACATACATAATCACATTGTTAATAGATGCCGTGGATACTTAGTAGTGATATTAGTAGATGAGTGAAGCTACCTATAATGGGACCTTGAAAGGAAAAGTAACCGTGAAGTTGTAAGAGGGGGAGAGAAATAAGCTGAATGATGTGAGCTAGGGTTGGAAGGATGGAAGGGTTTAAGTATGTGCCTGGCAAGGAAAGATCCTTGAGCTTAAGAGGAAGAGTTTTATTTGCTTTTTATATTGAGTAATATTTGAGGTGTTTCTAATGGAGTAAGGAAGTGTGTTACAGGCTAGAAACACACTGTAGTTGTAGATAAGTTTATCTATACTTCTCTTGGGTTTATGTATGTCAAGGAGTTGTTGGTCAGAGCTTCTGAGAGATCTGGTGAGGGTGTAGAAGTAAACAAGTGTAGAGAGGGAGGGGTAAGCAGTACATTTGTATAGGATGGAGTGTGTGATTTATAGTTTAGTTGTAAGAAGTTGGTGGGGGAATTCTGGCCATTGCAGTTGTTTTAAAGTAATGCAGTAGTGAGAGCTATAAGGCTGGTTTGTTGCAAACCTAGTGATTTTATTATAAGTTCGTTTTAGTTGTGAGATTAATGTGGATTGAAGGTTTGTGAGGATGGGAGTGGTATACATTAGGCCTGGCAGTAGGAATGCCTTAGCTAGGGATAGTTTGGCTTCAGGAGTAAGGTATTTTTTGTTTCTATACAGTAATCACAGTTTTTTGGTGTGTCATTTTGATATACTGATGCATATGCTGGTCAAAATTTAGCTGGCCATCTATTATGGTGCCAAGGAGTTTTGCATTTGGGTCTGCTTTGATGATAGTGTTATCAAGTGAAGAGATGGAAAAGAAAGATTTATGGTCTGTTAGAGATTTTGGTAGGAAGAGTAAGAATTTCGTTCTTTTAGGGTTTAGGATAAGCTGGTTTTCATTTAGCCATT
The DNA here is from genome assembly GCF_019279795.1 of Protopterus annectens. Taxonomy (NCBI): domain Eukaryota; kingdom Metazoa; phylum Chordata; order Ceratodontiformes; family Protopteridae; genus Protopterus; species Protopterus annectens. Next base: position 846,925,829 of record NC_056749.1, on the reverse strand, counting down.
TTTCAACGGTGTTAAATGTGTTTTGTGTGACAGAATGGAGATGACACATCATCAGAGGAGGTGATGAGGGCTGAGTCATCTGCGTATTGGATAAGAATAGAGTGGTTGCAGCCAGAGTGGAGGTTGTTGGCAAAGATATTGAATAGAAGGGACCCTAGGATCAAACCCTAGGGGAGGCCATTTTTTACAAGCAAGAAGGGGGAGCAAGAAGTAAGCCATCGGACATATTGTAGTCTATTCGTAAGGTGGCTGGAGAATCACTGCAAGGTGGCAGGAGAGAGGTTAAGATGAGTTAGTTTTGTTAGTAGTTTAGAGTGAGACACCATATTGAATGCTTTGGATAGGTCAAGGAAGAGACAGAACACAAGTTGGTTATTGTCTCTGACCTCAGCAACTGTATGAATAAAATATAAGAGGGTGTAGCAGTGCTGTGGTTTGGCTGGAAGCTGTGTTGGGTAGGGGTTAAGAGGTTTTCCTGCATTAGGTATTTATGCAGTTGAGAGTGGATGCATTTTTCAAGAATTTTAGAAAGTGGTGATAGGATAGTTATTGGTCTAAAGTTATAGGAGTCTGTGGACTTACTTCCTTTGGGCAGTGGTATAGTATAGAAAGTTTTCCAGATGTTAGGAACTGTGCTTTCTTGAACTGATCTATTTATTAGTGTGACAAAGTGGAAATACTGCCAGCCTAGCTAGCTGAAATTTTGTAAATAATTTATATGTCTTTTGTGAATATTAATATGATTTATATAGAAAAGTACCAGAATGAAATACTGCCAGCCCAGCTATCTGGAATTTTGTAAATAATTCAATGTCATTTGTGAATATTGATATGATTCATACAGAAGTGTGTGTAAAGCTGTAAAGTACTGAGCTAAAATGTAACCACAGCATGCCCTGCTGGCTTAGAATAGAAATGTATATAAACTATTGTAATTGTGTAAATGTATATGTTTTAACAGTAGAAACTAGAACATGGAGGGTTAACTTACAAAACGTCAAGAAAATAAGTTAAAATTAAATTGTTTTACAAGTGTGCTATACAAGATATCTCTCAGTTTCATTTCAGTAGCAGACACAATGTCTAGAGCTAGAAGTTTTTGTATTGTCTTGGAAAAGAAGTAATTACTAGGTTTGAAATGCAGAAGTGTTTTATTGTTTTATGACTTCCAGGGTCTTCAAACATCTGAGAGATATGTATTTGTCACACAGAATGTTAAATTTTGTTAGTTTCTGACAAAGGGGTTTAGCTTGGGAACTAAAGTCAGGTGACAAAAAGTGATGCCATCCAAACTAACTCAGCAGTAAGATTTGATATTAATTTAAGAATTTTCTCAGAGAGAGATAGAGAGAGAGAAAGTGACAGAGAGCATTTTGTATTTTGTCTTTGACCTGGAAACATCCAGTCATCACCACCTTCTGCACTTCTGCCTGCATGTTGCTCTGTAAATATGTTTTTAGGGCATAGTAACTCTTTTAGATTCTGATAGGAATATAGTAAAGTATAGCTTAGATGTGTTATTTATTTGAGACTGTCCTGCAATGTTGTTTTAAATATTTCCTGTGATTCTAAACTCTGAAGTCACTGTGAATACATATTTATTATTGTCTTTTTCTTTTATTATTTATTATTAAATATACTTAAACTTATCTTTGTGGCTGATATTTGTGAGACATATTTAAGCTCTTAGAATACTCGCATATCCATATGGTGATACTGTACAGGCCACTCCTAAATAGCCTTGCTCTTGGTCAGACTACCATTTGGATAATAATAACATTACACAGTAGTATTGGACACCCTTTGTTAAGGGCCTTAAGTAGCTGATAAAGAGTTGGCTGGTGGTAGTCAGAACTACCTTATAGTCTGAGCAGAAGGGGGCATAGCTAATAAAACTGTGCCAGCCTTTCCCAGGTGTGTGTGTTTTTTTGTATTAATCAAATCTCAAAGTGTGTGTGTATGTGTGTGTGTGTGTGTGTGTGTGTGTGTGTGTGTGTGTGTGTGTGTGTGTGTGTGTGTGTGTGTGTGTGTGTGTGTGTGTCAGCTACTTGGGCACAGACATAAAACACTGGTTGGACAGAGAGGGTGCTGGAGGTTTTGTCTTGGTCACGCAGCTGAAATCTGAACCCTATATCTGTGCCAGTGGGGAGTCTTATTGGGGATCTGGAGAAAGAGGGAGAAACCAGCCCCAGACTGACTGTGATTTGTGTGTGCTCTTAAGGGAATTTGCAATTTACTGTGTGTGTACTTGTCATCCTCCCAGTGTGTACATTCCCCACTGTTGCCAGTGGTGATTATTGAGACTCCTTGATTACTGGACCAGTGTAGGGGCTTCACAATTAGTAAAGAGAGAGGGGAGACTAGGGAATTAGCAGGGAATATTACAGATGGTGGACCAGAATTTTTGGGGGTTGGAGAGGTGATTAGATTGTGCTGTATTATAAAAGTTTTTCTTATCTTGGTAAATGTGTTTTAGTAAGGTTTCTGATTTAATTATAGCTTTGCAGTAGGGTTGGGGACTTGGCTTTCTGCCAGGCTTTCCAGATACTGTCCCTTTTCTGCATGAGGAAACGTGTCTCTTTTGATATCCCAGGTGTATGGGTGGCTTTGATCCTAATTTTTCTTTCCCTAATAGTTCAAAATGACCTTGTTTATGCTAATAACAGTGTTCTAATCATTAGTCAATCTGAATGAAAATAAATATTGGATAGTAATCTTTTGTACAATTAGAGCGTCAGCATAGAATCACTTAAATAGACTTCACCTTAAGAGTGACAATGTGATCAAAGATGTAGCAACTTACACAGCTATGAAAGTCAGCATATATGTAGTTTTGACATAAAGTCCTTTTATGTCTCTCATCTCTTCTGTCATAGTGTCTCATGCAGGTCCCAGGCTATTCTAATCCTAGCTACTCTGTTCTCCTTTGTCCTATCATTGGATAAGATGCTCTCACTGTTTATTGCTAATAATGTACACACTTCTAGTGCCTGACAGATGGAGCAGAAGTATCTGGCTAGGTGTTTTGGAGTGTATAGCAGGGAAATGGATTATGTTGCTAAGTATGGTCATGTAAAAAATATAAAGGATTGATCAAGCCACTATAAGGAGATGACCAGTCCTAGTAAGGAGTGGCAAAAACGGGCAAAGGCTATTGTCACAGATGTGATTGTTACTTAGAATATTAAATAGTTAGGTAAATGGCATAAAGCAATGCAATATTGGATTGCCTTAAGCAGAAGTGTGTGAAAGTTGTATTTTTTTCAGATGAGAAAATCGAATCTGCACCATCTTGGTTCTCCAGGGGATGAAAAATGTCAATGATATCAGGATGTGCTGAAGCTGCAAAGAAGACCCTGGTCATCATTCATTACCCTCTCAAATGTTGGGTGTTGTGAACAAGAAGAGGTAAGATAAGTAGATGGATTGTAGTCAAGGTCAAATTGTCAGTTGAAACTATTATACATGGAAGGAATTCAGGTAGGTAGTGCATTCCATAAAGAAGCAAGGGGATTTAATCATGATGGTGGGGTATCTTAATATGGTTTATGGATCTTTATCAGTATAGGAGACCTCCAAGTTATAATAGATTACCTAGGATGTCGATGACTACATGACAGTTCTAGAAGTATAGTATTTACTACAATTCTGGAGAATGTTACATCCTGGCATACAGTACTCTAATTTCATTTCAACTTGGGAAGGTATTGCCTAAAGGCTGGTTATATGTGTATGTCTAGTTATCGAGAAGTCTTTTGGTTGGAATGCCAGAGTCTTCCATTATGTCATCAGCCTATTTAGATTATGTTATGGTAGAACTGGTATTAGGGAATAACTCAACTGGGGTTTTACACCACCCTCCATAAGGAAGCTTGACGGACACCATTTTTATGAGCACAAGACTGAGGTTCATATTAAAATGGAAGGCATTGAAGAAGTGCTGTGTGTCTCTTGGGAGGTTGGAAAAATTAAGAAAGAGGGGAGATATGGCGGTATTAGATCACAAAATTAAGCAGCTGGAAACTCAGTGTAAATTTAGGGGATGTAGGGGCAGAAGTTTGCTGCTAAATTTAAATAGCCCTATGAAATGACAGATGGCACTGTATTATTGCAAAATACAAAATGTGGGATAGATATAAGCAATTGAATTGGGTGAATGGTCTACATTAGCCTAAACGTCTGATTAAAAGAAGTCAGGATAGAGTGTGGGAGATGGCTATTGGCTGAGAAATACACAGGGTCAAACTGTTGCATATTACTAAGGAGATTATTAAACTTATGATTTGAACGTATCAAAGGTTGTTTGCAAGGAGCTGAAGCAAATAGATCTGGTGATTAAAGGGACAGTAGAGATACTTCTTATTTTCTTCACTAATAAATTGTCAATTACGATATCACAAAGCCTAGCTATGCTTACTGCAGATTTACCAAAATATTGCTGACATGCATCAATATGCCCCAAGGAATTTTATGGTTATAATATAGGCTTGTACAGCTCAAGCATTCACATGCTGCCCCTGCCCATTGGTATCATAGGTGCTAAACCAGGTGTACATTTGTGTTTTCCCTTCCCTTGGCCCAAGTTATACTTGAATAGGATTAGGGATAAGCTTTGCTTCACATGGATGAGAAGCCTGATCCAGAGAAGGGGTAATCTTTGAGATACATACCTGCCCCTCCAACATGCCTTATTTATGTCACAGATGAGGTTCTTGTCCATAATGGATATTTCTGATGCTATTTGTTTTGCATTTTCACAACAAATCCATTAGTGTGGGATCAGAGGATACCTTGTAGGCTGGGTATAAAGCACCAAGCAGCAGCTTATAGGAGACCATGTACAGGGATAGAGATTTGAGATGGTCCTCATAGCACTTATTTCTTACTCCCTGTAATCTTTTAAGACAAGCCTTTGTCGTCTTCCAAGCTGTTTCAAATGCATGGGCAGGTACATGCTGAAGGTCGCATTGTACTCGCTATACTGGAAAGCAAGAACCAAGCACCAATCCCTGTTTAAATGAACCAGTAAGGCAACTTCTCACAGCATCAAGTAAACCAGTGCAATTTTATTGAGCGCTTTCGTCAGCATCAATCAGCTGACTTCTTTAGAATGAAACAACATTCAACTACAGCCATTTTATAATAAAACAAGTCACATGGCACTAGGATTAATTAATAATAAAACCTGAGTGATATTTAAAGCCCCACAACTTTAAAATTAAAAAATAATAATATTATTAGCAATGAATGTGTTAAAACGTTAGCACCACCAAATGCACAAACCAACATGTATATATGCACATAAACAAGACATCTTATATAAATAAAATAAATTAAAATAAAAATAAAATGAAATAAAATAAATAAATAAAATCAGCTGATTGATGCTGATGAAAGCGCTCATTAAAATTGTACTGGTTTACTTGTGCTGTGAGAAGCTGCCTTACTGGTTCGTTTAAACAGTACTCAGTGACTGGCTTGATTGTCAAGTCAGTGGAACAATGACCTCCTTGGACCTGGATGCCATGCCTCTACTTATAGATTGTGCAATGTAGAATGATTTTCTCACCACAGTAGACATTGGCCAAAGACAGGTTATTATCAAGGTTTCTCAGATCCTTAAGCACCGAGTCTACTTTTAGTGGGTGTATTACTGATCCATTGTCAAGCGAAACCATTAAGCCAATTATGTAAAATGTTCCTTCTCTTATAGCAGTACTCTGTAAGTTGCATGACTCAAAGGCAGTTGAATTAACTAGAATAATTTGCCAGTAGACCTCTGCAAGTATCTAAAGTCCCACAGCAAGGTTATAACTATCATGTAAATTTAGCATTGGAAATAAATTCTAACATTTCTAGAAATACAGAGGACAATGCAGAAAAATGCATTAAAAATATTCTTGAAGATTAGAGCATCTCCTGTCTACACAACTACCTCATAAACTTAAAGACATGTTAGCCCGCTATGATTACATTGGAGGTGAACAATTCTTACTGATTGCATTCGATGTCCTGGTTATTTTTATCTTTTCTGTCTGCATCAGGCCACAGTCACACTTCCCTTATTTAATATATGTTTGCCATTTATCCTTACAGTTGATACTTCTTCCCTTATTGCCTGAAAGAAGGAGTCAAAGACAAAGGATTTGAGTGCAAAAAAGAGATACACTATGAAAAAGAAAAGGAGATGGGCAAAGCAGAAATGGAGCAGAAGAAGAGAGTCTGATAGCAACTACAGCAGAATGAGGAACAGGGATTCACGAAGCAGAAGAAGATGCCTTCAGACAAGGCACACTGCAACTGAAGCCTTGGGGGATACAGCCAGCCAGTGCTGAATGGAAGAGGGCATGAACAGGATGGACTGGTCAAAGCTGGAGGGAAGAAAGGTAAAATGGAACACTGGCAAGACAATCAGACCAGAAGAGGAGGAGGCCAAGAGGAGGGAAGCCATCAAGAACTAGATGGTCTGATCTTACAGGAAGACACAGAAGAAATGAGAGGCAGTTCAAGGAAATAAATGAATGGATATTCTCAGAAAACTCCATCAAATTCAGGCAGTGAGTCATAATTGCATATCGATAAACGTATAGACTAAAGACACAAAACTGACAGGAGAAAAGGTTATACATGAGACTAAAAAGGACTAATGAGATCTGTGAACATGGGGAGCTATTTAAAGGTATACTTTTTTTCTTTAATGCACTGTGCTGTGTCAGTAACAGAAATGTACTGTGCAAAGGGAGGGAGTCATAAACAAGCAGATCGTTGTTACATGGTGTTTCCTGTGATGCACCATATTTTGTGATGTTTGCATTTTCATATAAAGGTAAGCTTTCTTTTTGAAGCAGTGGACATAAATGTTGTGCTATGCATGGATTGGAAATGGGGGAAACAGAGAAAGAAATAATTATGGAAACATTCATCTTAGGTTTGACTGCAATGAATTAGAGCAGAATGAAATGGAATGGATGATGCTGTCACAAAAGTGGGATGAAATGCAAAAGAAGCAAGCAACAACTACAGAAAAGGGAAAGATAAACAGGGACAAACAACAGCAAGCAGGCAATTAGAGAAGGTAAAGCAAGAAGGGCAAGGCCAAAACAAAACTGGAAGAAAAAAGAGAAGGTGAATGACCCAGTTCCAGCGGCACTGAATTCACAGGCTGGAGGGGTGACAAATCCAACTCTTTCTGGGAGATGGGGCAGAGGGTGCATAACTTACACAAAGCCAAAAAGGACATAAGGTCCAGCTCGGCAGGGAAACTCAGGGGCAGTGAGGAGACCAGAGCTATTCAAAGGCAGTGATGAGCAAGGAGAGGGGAGGTACAAAACCGAAGAGAACAGGAAGGAATGAAGACAGGCTAAAAGTCGTAACCTGGAAAATAAAGAAGTTTCAAACCCAGTCAAAAGGAAAAAAGTAAACAGCAAACTGAGCAGAATGCAGGCATATGTAGTACTTCTCCAGGAGACTAAATAAAAGTAAAAAAGGGAAGGAAGGTCATGAGCTCAAAGTACCCCAAGTAGGAAACAGACAATAAAGCAGGGTGTGGCAACAGAGGATTGGCCTTCCTGTTCGGAAAGGAGTTACATACAGTGAATTAAAGGGTGCAGAAGAACGGACACATGATCATTTGGCAGGTGAGACTAAATGGAAGAAAGTGGACAGTAGAGAGTCTGTATGCCTCAAACTAAGATAGAGAGGGCTTTACAACAGCTTCTGTGAAGAATAGAATCAGATAAAAAGAGATGGATAGAAAATCGATGGATGGGACTTCAAAGTCACACTAAATCCCTAGAAATAAAGGCTGTTTGGTAAAATGGAGTGCAATATAAAAAAAACAGAAAGAAACTTTGAAAGGAACATTAACAAATGAGAGTGGAAGGATATAGGGAGGGAAAGCATGTTGAAAAGAAGGTGTAAACTTTTACCAGAGATTGCTTGATCCAAGCCGTAGACTGGACATGGTACTAGGGAGGGATGAAACTACAGAAATACAGGAGTGGATAGAAATACAGTCTCTCTCTCTCTCTCTCTCTATATATATATATATATATATATATATATATCTACATATCTACATATGGGTCTACTTCATTTAATTGAAAACTCATTTCACTGAAACTCCTTTCGATGAAAACTCATTTCACTGAAACTCAGCTGCCTAAGCACAATTCACTGAAAGCTCACTTAACTGAAACTCATTTCTCTAAAAGGTATATGCCCTATTCCCCACTGTAGTGGATTCCTGGAATTTGTAATATAATAAGGGGGGTGTGTGGGGCCCCCCACATTGGAGTGTGTGGGGTAGTCCTCCACATTGTTTTGGCATATATTGTCCTCTGGAAAGAGTTATTCATTCAACTTGTAAGTATCCATGTCTATGGTTTACAATGTTTAAAATAGGTGGGGGACTACATCCCCCACACCCCACAATATGACTAGGATGTTAGGGAGCTCCAGCCAGGAAAGCTGTTTTATGGCTTGACAGTGGTGGGTGTGGTAGTAGGAGTTTGTGGTGAATTTTGATTTTTTTGTTGTAGCATACTGACAGCCTGTTTAAATTGCTCTTGTCTAGATTAATTAGGACAGGAGAATCATACAGTAAGGTATAGAGAAGATGGGTACAAGCTAGGGTAACTTTACTATTGCTGGCTAGGAAGTTTTTACATCTGTAAAGAGTACCTAGTTTTTTGATGACTTTGATTATTGTATGAGCTATGTGTTTGTCAAATTTCATATTATTGTCCATAATGACCCCTAGTAATTTGGTTTATGTGACGGGGGAGATAGGGGTATTATCTGATGCAGAAATAGAGAATGGGGGAGTAGGTATTGCTGCTTTGGAAGGATTAAGAGTGTAAGTTGGATCTTTTTAGGATTTAGTACTAGCTGGGAATTTGTTAGCCAGGTTTTGATGGATGTAAAGGTTTCTTGGGTCTTGATGTGAAGTTGTTGGAGGATGGGGGCAGAGCAGATTAAGGTGGAGTTCTCAGCGTTTGAGCCAGGTTTGCTACAGGGGTGGCTTTGTGAAGATTATTTGTAAATATAGTGAAAAGTAGGGGTCCAAGGAATGATCCTTGGGCTACTCCTAGTTTTACAGGACGTACATATATATGGATCACCTACAGAACACGACAGCCCAGAACACTGTCACCCATATGGCCAACACTCACAATATCGATAGCACTAGAACTTCACAAAAAAGGAAAATAAAATTTCCTTTTTTGTGCTAGATGGTGGGCTACGCCCCCTGCACCCCCCGGTGGGGGTATTTGCCACCCACACCACCCGTACCTTTAATATACCAACTCCGAGATCGCACTACTGTACAAGAATGGAAATTTTCCCATTCTGCACTATTGGGAGATAGCGTTTCCCCATTGTTGATATTCTGAATGTCGACAATATAGCATCAGTGACTCATTTTACTGAAGTGAAGTACTGTCACTGAGTAGAGTACTGTTAGGCCAGTAAAAGGTATATGCTCTTTTCCCCACTGTAGTATGATCCTGGAGTTAATATATATATATAGTTATGGGAGCACAGCCCCCTGCACTGGGTGTGTGCGGAGCATAGCCTCCCCCTCCTAGTTTGGGTTTATATTGTCTTCTGGAAAGAGTTAGTCATTGGTGTCGTAAGTGTGCATATCTATGGTTTTAAATGTATTGTTTTGAAGCTTTCAGTGAAATATAAAACCAAACTAGGTGGGGGGGGGGTACACACCACACACCCTCTCAATATGGGGGGCTGTCCCCACACATCCCCCTAACTATTTATACTAACTCCAGGATCTCACTACAGTGGGGGAAAGGACATATACCTTTTACTTGCCTTACAGTACTCTACAAAGTGCCAGTACTTCACTTCAGTGAAATTAATTTTCAGTAAGTTGAGCTTTCTGCAATTTGGTATGGGTGAACTGAAATTCTGTGAAATGAGTTTTCAATGAAACAAAGTAGACCCATATTTAACAGAATTAGCATGATTTTGTGATTTTTTCATTGGCTCGTATACCGGCATATGGGCCAATAAAAAGAAAAAAAAAGAAACAGAGGCTGTTTCGCCAGGATTTTAACCGGCAGAGCGGGAATTAAGATCAGGCTGCTGATCTTGGGACAGTCCCACTCAAATAGGGATATCTGGCAACACACACACACACACACACACACACATACACACATATATATATATATATATATATATATATATATATATATATATATATATATATATTATATATATATATTTATATATATATTTATTTATTTATATATTGTTCCATATAACAGTAAGATGGACAATAAGAAAACAGAGATGGTTCAAGAGGAGAAACTGGGATGGAGATGGGAGAGATACAAGTGGGAAGATCATGAATGGAAGCAACAACTACAAAAACTGCCAGAGGAGACAATGCAGGAGAACACTATGGACAGAATTGGGGAAGAACTGGTGGAATGCAATCAAAGTAACAGTTGGTTGAAAAATAATGAGAGTGGAAGGGTGGAAGTGGAGGTAGCATGAGGAGGAGGTAACAAAACTGGAGGGAGAACTGAACACATTATAAAGGGAAATGTGGAGAAATGGTACAGACAGTGAATCACTAAGTTCAAATGAAATAGGAGTACAAACTGAATTACAAGGAAAGTAAAAAGTGCAGTGGAAGTAGATCCATGGAACTGGGAGGATTGCTGGTGAATAACTAGGGACGGTCTCAGGAGACAGATATCAAATAAATAAAAAAAAAAGAAAAGTAAGAGGCAAGAGGTACCAATGCATTTAATCAGCTGGGTGACACCCCCACAAGAGGTGAAAATATCCCGGAGTTGGTACTAACCAAACCCTACAGTGTCATCCTCCTTGTTAAGATCCGATCATAAAGCAATCACTTTTGAAGTGACCATCTCCCCTGCCCCCCCCCCCCCCCTTGCCAGGGTTGAACAAAAAAACTTTTCCAAAGCTAACTACAATCTCCTGAGAGCAGGCATAAGCAGCTTCACATTCACTATACCTTCATTTGGAACAAGCACTAATGTCCAAGCCTACACCAAAAAACTATAGGAGCACCTATATAGCTGCATAGACTCAGCAATACCTGGCAGGACCAAATCAGCTTCCTCAAGAAAGAGTAAACCTCTCTGGTGGGCAGCAGCAATAAACAGACTCTATAATAAATGGAAAAAAATTGCTGTTCAGGACCAAGAAGGAGCAGGTGCCAAGTTGGAAGTAATCTCTCCTTTGTCTGAACAAGCAGATAAGGTCACTGGTGAAATCCTGTAAGGCTCACTTCAAGTCCAGATTGGCCACATCCACTAAGGATGATCACAAGACCTTCTTACATCTGCAGTCTTAAAGGTAACTCCCAAATCTGCTCTGAATTGGTGGTCAAGAATACAACATACACAAACGCCATAGATATAACCAACCTGCTGGCAGACACGTTCAGTGAAAACTTCACCCTTCTGTCCCTCTGATCAGTAAACCAGGACAGCCCCACCACCTGAACCCTCCCCCTCATCACCACAGAGCATGTCATTAATGCCCCCTCAAAGGCAAAAAATACAGCCTCCAATGACCCGACAACAACCCTGGCTGTGTCCTACATGAACTCAGGCAAGATCTCTCAGCACCACTAGGCACCCTATTCAACCAAAGCCTGTGCATCAGCTTTTTCCCAGCAGAATGGAGGACAGCCACCGTCATCCCTCTGCACAAAGGTGGAGCATCCACTGACCCAGGCAGTTATAGACCCATCAGCCTAACTAGCCTGATCTGCAAGGCCATGGAATGCATTATCATGGACCTTATAAACAAGAACATTGGCAACCTCCAAGCACTTAATCCCCCACAGTTTGGTTTTGTCAAAGGGAGATCATGCCTGTTAAACTTAGTCACCTTCTTCAAAACCATCACCAAAGCCATGGATGAGGGGAAAACAGTGCACACCACCTACCTTGACCTAGCCAAAACCTTCAACACTATTCCCCACTCAAGCATAATAGATAAACTCTTCCAGCTAGGCATCAACCCATATGTTACAGTATGGGTGGCTAACTGGCTCACTGATAGAACCCACTCAGTCAAAATAGTGAAAGCCATCTCTAGTAGACCTGTAACAAGCAGCGTACCCCAAGGATCTGTCTTGGGGCATCTACTGTTTGGGATATACTTTTCTGAGGTGTGAACCAAAACCAGTGGTGTGTGAATGACCAAGTTTGCAGATGACTGCAAGCTGGGCACTGTCATAAATTCCCCTAGTGATGTGAACATCTTCCAAGAGGGCCTTACCAAAACTAATAACTGGTGCCTGAAGCATGGCCTCAGTACTTTAATGCCAAAAAATGCATCATTATCCCCTTTGGGGAAAATGGCATCCCCACTAATTATCACATTAATAACAACGTACTAAGCATGCAACCAGTCATTAGGGATTTGGGCACCCAGGTTGATAGCAACCTGACTTTTGACCACATTGCCTCTGCTGCACAGAAGGCTTTCTACATGGCCCACATCGTAAGTAAGGCTATTTCATCCATGAAAAAGGAGGTAATAACATCCCAGTACTCATCCCTTATCAGACACATTATTCAGTACAATGCCCCCTTCGGCATGTACCTTGCCAAGCACATGCAGCAGTTGGAGAAACCACAGAGGTTCCTGACCAGGAAAATCCAGGGTCTCAAACACCTATCTTATACAGATAGGCTAAATGCCCTGTCCATCTACTCAGTCTCATACAGACTGCTCAAAGGTGACCCGTGTGTGGCATACAAGACCATCTCATACTCAGCCTTGATGGATTTGCTGCAGATCCGTAAGTCAAACCCCACTCATGCAACCTCCATGCAAGGCCTCAACCTGGTCTGTGACATTAATAGAACTTGTTGGCGGGATAGATTTGTGTCCCAATGATTCTCCCATCTGTGGACTAGACTCCCTCTCCATGTCAGGTAGAGTACCTCACTAGCCCTCTTTAAGAGGAACCTGGACAACTGGATGGGAAACAGAAAATATACCTCTGGGATCCCATCTGCATCCCTGCTGGACAGGGAAAACAGGTGCTGACTTTGTGGGAACATGGGAAAATTCTTGGCTAAGCTTATAAGGGCCTCGGCGCCAATAGCCTGGTATTGTCCTATGAACTTATAAAGCTACTAGGGGAACGATGGAGAGATCATAGAGGAGGACAGTAAGAACAGAGAAGCCTTTAGTGAATCTTACCAAAAGATTTACTAGGAACAGGAGAAACAAAAGGACGTCTATTGGGATGTAACAGACTGTTGAGAGGGTACCAAGTAGTAGGAAAATAGGAGATAACTGAATGCAAAAATCATGATGGATGAGATAAAGGAGGCAGTGCTGGTAATGGAAGAAGAATAGTGAACCCAGATGGAAATCTAGTAGGGTTCTAGGGTCTACTTTAGTGCAGTGAATGATCAGATGATCAAACGCTGTTAGTTCGAACACTAAGTGTCAAACTGGCAAAATAGCGAATGGCTGGAACAGCAAATTTTTTCCCAGGGAAAGAAATCGCTGGCCAGTCCGTCCGGGTTGTGCCGTTTCTTCTACTGTAGTGTGATCTCGGAGTTGGTATAGTTAAGTAGGGGTTGTGTGGGGGGCATAGCCTCCCACTTCATTTCGTGTTTAGTGTTTTTTTTTTTTTTTGTTTTTTTTTTGTGGGAACAGCGATTTTTTTCCCTGGGAAAAAAAATTGATGTTCTGGTTGTTCGCTGTTTTGAGTATTCGAGATTTAGGGGTCATTATAACAATGTTCAATCATCTGATCATTCGTTGTTATAATAGAGACCCAAGTTCTACATGTGGGACAAAGAGGAAATATGGACAGTTGTGAAGGAAAAGTATGGAACTATAACTGAAACAGGGGAAATAACAGACCAAATGAAAGAGCCAGGCTGGTGGTGATCCAAAAGATGAGGAAAACAAGATAGAAGTAAGAAGTTACATCCCAGTCTGCTTAATAAACAGACATAAAAGTTATGACAAAAGTGCTATCAAGAGCACCGGATGAGATTATGTTAAGCAGAGCACAGGTGGGTCAGAATGGTTTTGTGAAAAGAAGGAAAGAAATGAATTAGTGGGCATGGAGGACATGCAGGGATGGTCTTTTTTGACTTACAAAAGTCTTAAACATGGTCAATCTGTATTCCTCTGAGTGACACTACAAGAAAGAAAAATGGGAGAAAATTTTATAGGACTGAAAGAGGCAATTTACAATGTTAAAAATAGGGGTAATGATAAACAGAGGAGATTGCATGACACTAAAAGGAATGAAGGAGAAGGGGGGAGCAGTAGTTCTCTACCCCCCCAGAGACTCTTCATTCTTGTCATTGGAAAGTTGGACAGCTAGAAGGAAGAACATGAGTCCTAGTCAGGGTTCCTAATGTATGTCAATGCATGCTTTGTCAGGGTTCCTAATGTATATCAATGCATGCTTTGTCAGGGTTCCTAATGTATGCCAATGCATGCTTCGTCACGGTTCCTAATGTATGTCAATGCATGCTTTGTCAGGGTTCCTAATGTATATCAATGCATGCTTTGTCAGGGTTCCTAATGTATGCCAATGCATGCTTCGTCACGGTTCCTAATGTATGTCAATGCATGCTTTGTCAGGGTTCCTAATGTATGCCAATGCATGCTTTGTCAGGGTTCCTAATGTATGCCAATGCATGCTTCGTCACGGTTCCTAATGTATGTCAATGCATGCTTTGTCAGGGTTCCTAATGTATGCCAATGCAGGCTTTGTCTGGGATCCTAGTGTATGACAGTGCATGCTTTGTCAGGGTTCCTAATGTATGCCAATGCATGCTTTGTCAGGGTTCCTAATGTATGCCAATGCATGCTTTGTCAGGGTTCCTAATGTATGCCAATGCATGCTTCGTCACGGTTCCTAATGTATGTCAATGCATGCTTTGTCAGGGTTCCTAATGTATGCCAATGCAGGCTTTGTCTGGGATCCTAGTGTATGACAGTGCATGCTTTGTCAGGGTTCCTAATGTATGCCAATGCATGCTTTGTCAGGGTTCCTAATGTATGCCAATGCATGCTTTGTCAGGGTTCCTAATGTATGCCAATGCATGCTTTGTCAGGGTTCCTAATGTATGCCAATGCATGCTCTGTCTGGGTTCCTAATGTATGACAATGCATGCTTTGTCAGGGTTCCTAATGTATGCCAATGCATGCTTTGTCAGGGTTCCTAATGTATGTCAATGCGTTCTTTGTCAGGGTTCCTAATGTATGACAATGCATACCTTGTCAGGGTTCCTAGTGTATGACAATGCATGCTTTGTCAGGGCTCCTAATGTATGACAATGCATGCTTTGTCAGGGTTCCTAATGTATGACAATGCATGCTTTGTCAGGGTTCCTAGTGCATGACAATGCATGCTTTGTCAGGGTTCCTAATGTATGCCAATGCATGCTTTGCCAGTGTTCCTAATGGATGCCAATGCATGCTTTGTCAGGGTTCCTAATGTATGCCAATGCATGAATTGTCAGTGTTCCTAATGTATGACAATGCATGCTTTGTCAGAGTTCCTAATGTATGATAATGCATGATTTGTCAGGGTTCCTAATGTATGCCAATGCATGATTTGTCAGGGTTCCTAATGTATGTCAATGCATGATTTGTCAGTGTTCCTAATGTATGATAATGCATGATTTGTCAGGGTTCCTAATGTATGCCAATGCATGCTTTGTCAGGGTTCCTAATGTATGCCAATGCGTGCTTTGTCAGTGTTCCTAATGTATGACAATGCATGCTTTGTCAGGGTTCCTAATGTATGCCAGTGCGTGCTTTGTCAGTGTTCCTAATCTATGACAATGCATGCTTTGTCAGGGTTCCTAATGTATGTCAATGCATGCTTTGTCAGGGTTCCTAATGTATGCCAATACGTGCTTTGTCAGTGTTCCTAATGTATGACAATGCATGCTTTGTCAGGGTTCCTAATGTATGCCAGTGCGTGCTTTGTCAGTGTTCCTAATGGATGCCAATGCGTGCTTTGTCAGGGTTCCTAATGGATGCCAATGCGTGCTTTGTCAGGGTTCCTAATGGATGCCAATGCATACTTTGTCAGGGTTCCTAATGTTTGCCAATGCATGCTTTGTCAGTGTTCCCAATGGATGCCAATGCATGATTTGTCAGTGTTCCTAATGGATGCCAATGCGTGCTTTGTCAGGGTTCCTAATGGATGCCAATGTGTGCTTTGTCAGTGTTCCTAATGGATGCCAATGCGTGCTTTGTCAGGGTTCCTAATGGATGCCAATGCGTGCTTTGTCAGGGTTCCTAATGGATGCCAATGCGTGCTTTGTCAGTGTTCCTAATGGATGCCAATGCGTGCTTTGTCAGGGTTCCTAATGGATGCCAATGCGTGCTTTGTCAGGGTTCCTAATGGATGCCAATGCGTGCTTTGTCAGGGTTCCTAACATATGACAATAATTGCTTTTGTTGGAGATTGTTGAAATAGCCATAGAGGAAATTATGCCAGTTTTTGCAAGTATTGAAATGGTATCAGGGCTTAGATGCAAACAGAAAAAGACAATGGTCATCAGAATAGGAAATGGAGAGGTGGGACACATTCAGGAGATGGAATACCCCAAAGACCTTGGAGAATATGTAGGGGACACACTAAGTGATAAAATACAAAATCACTTGGAGAATAAGACAGAGAAAATGTAAAGAATAGTAGCGAGGGGAGGGCATAGAACACGGCTGAGACAAATGAAGATGATTAAAATGATGATTCTCCCAGTTATAGAGCACGAGCGAAGAAACCTGCCAGGAAACCCAGTGGAAACCCAATTAATACAATTACACAAGGCACTCTCATCTGCTCATGCAGCCACCGTTTACTAATGAAAGTTAAACAGCTTTCCATTCTCACTTTGAAGGGTGAATTGAAAAAGGGGCTAAGACTATGTAGGAAAAAAGGAGTCTGGGGCTCACACACATCCCCATTCATGTTTTAGAATATAACCTCGTTAGGTAGATAGAGAGTAAGGGGCACTGAAGAGATATGGCGACATGACCTGGGGACAAGGAAAAGGAAGAGACATATTAGAGGAAGAAGAATGGGTTACTTTCATAGGGAAGCAACAAGTAGAAACATAGAATAAAAAGGCGATAAGAGGAGAGCAGGGGTTAACGAAGGAGTGACAGGAGGACAGCTTCTTCTCACCAGTACAGCACCCCAAAAATTAAAATGAAAGAATCCTTACCTTCACTTCAGACCATAGTCACACTACGTAGATGTCAAGTAATTAAGCCAGAGAGCCCTTGCCTCCATATTGATTAACTTCCCACTCCCATGTTTAATCAGTGCCCTATTGTGCAAGATTCATTATATCTATGACAACCAAATTACTAGTGTTTTGGACCCCCATCAACATATGCCAGCTAAAAGCTCTTTACCAGTTAATAGTGTCTGTGTGTGCTTATACATCTTACAAACATCCACATAGAACACACTGTGTGCAAACAACTATATATGCGTGTATTACGATGCCCTCCTTGCAGAACACCTTAAGTAGTTAGAACAGACAAATGTATACAATGTTATGCATATATATCAGTATGTATTAACTTGTATCCTCTTTTCCTTGCCTCACTGTTACAACAGGCAGTACAAAATGACATGCAGGTTGAAATAGTAATCGTGTCTACCATGAGCAGTCTACATATTTCCATTAAAAGGCTCAAGCTTACCCTGTATGTGGTTCAGCAGACAATGTACTCACCTTTGCCTATGGGATAACCAGAAAGCTGTGGTCTCTGCCTAGACTGACACTGTGCTGTAGCATAAAGGGCAGATGCATTTCATGTGCCATTCTTTAAATGAAATGTTAAATCAGGGTCTCAGTTATCTAAGTTGGTGCCGCTCTGATGGCTGTTAAAATTCTCACTGCAGTTAATAAAAATAAGAGTATAAAAATTTGCTAAATTCAATAAAATATCTACATGTATAACTTAACATAATTTCCAGCAAGAATTTATATTATAATATTTCTTCCTTAACCACTTATATTTTAAAAGTGTAACACAAAACATAACCATGAATCAATGCGGTCAAAGACAGCTTCAGTCTAGTGATAAAATAAGAAAAATGAATGAAGCTAAACTCAACAAGACTTCTTTTTAACTGGTGTCTTTTATCCCAACAGAAAAATAACTTTTCAGGCAAAAAAATACTCCATCTGCTGACAATGAAGTGTTACTAATACTGGTCACATGTACAATAACATGCAGTATGATGCATTCAATATTAACAAATGCCTAGCTGAAAACAGCTTGTACAGAATTTTAATGTAATAAATGTACATAAAATTATGTGACTAAAATGTAGTAAATCAAAGAACAACTATGAAACATATTTATCTTTTCCCTTTTAAAATGTATGTGCTATTTACTACCTAATTTGAGCCAAAGATAATTACTCTTAAAAGGACCTGTCAGTGTAGATCAGTTTGATTTATAGGTGGCGCAAAATCTCTCCTTTAAGTCAGGAACATGTTTTCTACTTCTTCTTTCGGCTTTTCCCAGTTAGAGGTCACCACAGCAGATTATCTGTCCACTCATGATTGGCAGTGAAGTTTTACATGTTTGTTGAGTTGTCAGCCCAGTGCCCAACCTTCCACAGAAGGCACACACATGCACACCCTCACACCTAGGGTCAATTTAGAGTGTCCGATCCACCTACCTGCCTTTGGGATGTGGGATGAAACCGGCGCACCCGTAAAAAATCCATGTGACCACAGGGAGGACATGCAGGCTCAGCACAGAAGGCACCCTAGCCAAGGATCGAGCCAGAGAACTTCCTGCTGTGAGGTGGCAATGCTAACCGCTGCACCAACTTGGCCACTACAAAACATAAAATCCTTTAAACATCCACACATCTAGAAAGATGTTTACAAAGCTTTGTGTCTAACATTCCTTGTAATCACACAGTTGTATCCCTAAATAAGTTTAGTTTTGGAATGTTTTTTCCCATACAGAAAAAATGTAAGTGTAAGGGCTTCCTTCTTACATAAATCAGACATTGTGTTAAAGACAATCAACAACGTCGTAAGTTTGACCAGTTTGTACATGCTCAGAGAAAGGATTATTTGACAAATGTCTAAAACCTCCACGACAATAATGAGTAAGTGTATCCTTCCTTTTTTCTGGTGGCTTCCTACTTGACATTGTTGGCTTCTAGAGAAGTTTTTAAGGTTGAACCCTTTGTTATATACAAACAGAGGGTATTACCAATGGCTTCAGAAAGAACTACATTACCAAAGGCAATTTCTTCTGATTTTCCTTAATCATCTAGCTTACTTATATTGAGTCAACACTGTAGATGATGAGAAACGTCTATCTCAAATATTTTCAAAGTTTTTACTGCATTATGACTTGACTTTAAAGTGCCCATAATAACTAGCTTATATAATTTACCTTGCAATTAGAGGCATCTAGTTGAATGTCATACATGCATTATCATTCACAGTCTCTCTGTTAACAAACATCGAAGAATCTTCAAGTCTATCCAAAATCTTCAGCTCTAGAAATCAACCTAGATAACTGAATATACTGACTTATGACTGTGTTTTATTTATTTATTTAAAATTGTTATTTGCTGTTGATACATTAGCCTTTACATTGTTTGTTAATCGATATCATGAATATGAAATTTTATTTATTTTATTTATTTTTATTATTTTATTTATTTATCATTTGTTGACCGGGAAAGTCCAACTAGGTTCCACAGATCCTGTTTTCAGCGGAGGCCCGGGGAGAAATGCTCCAGAAGCATGTCTTTAGACATTTAATAGATAATCATTTCTATGCAAATTACTAAACTAATAAATAGAAACATATTTATACTATGTATATCAAGTACTTGCCTCTATGTGAATACTTACAACAATTAATCAAACTATATTTTACCAGGACTTATATTGCCAAGGGAAACATTGCTGCCTTGATTGAGTTTGTCCAGTAGATATAATATTCTGGATAAATAGTTAACATATATTTAGTTAGTTAGTTAGTTAGTTAGTTATCAATTCAATATATTTAATTATTATGTGTATGCGGGC
>NC_056749.1:846840742-846903242 GCF_019279795.1 Protopterus annectens | reverse complement strand
CACACACACACTAAAATCCCTATCCAATACCCTTACTCACACACCACTTACCTGAAACCCCGGATAAATCCACAAACCGTACCACAAGTCACGAACGCGACACCACAATAGCAGATTTGACATTTGCAGATTCGACACTTCCGCATTCGACATAGTACAGTTTCATGTAAATGCACTTTCCACTATTCAGTCTCAACGGACTGAAATTCGACATTTCAGTATGTCGAGATTGTCTAGTGAATATATATATATATATATATATATATATATATATATATATATATTACATTTATGTGCTTGTTTGCACAGTGTGGCGCATTGCGCAACTATGCTTACCATTGCTTACATATACATTAGACATCTGCTAGACATCAAAAGCTAGAAACCGGAATTATTCAATTTTAATTATTTTTTAATTTACTTTTTTTCCCTATGTGTTTGTTTGCACAATGTGACATGTTGCTTAGCTATACTTAGCTGCTCTGATACATACAGCAGACATCTGCTAGACATCAACACATAGAAACTGGATGTATTCAATTGTTGTAGTTCTGCAGTATTAGCAACATGCAAATCCATGCAGTGAAGCTGCACTATGCTTGCAGGCACCTGTGTAGTATATCTGAAGATATAGCAGCTACCTTAACTATCCTAGTGGCTAGATAGATTGAGTCATGACCTACAGTGTAGTAGGTCCTGGGCATGAGTCCTGAGAGAAAATGTGTTAGGTGACTGAAACATCAGTTCAATTTAAAATTAAAAAAGTTACATTTAGGAAAGCTGCACAATGCTAAGCAGCACTTATGGTCAATGGTCTATTGCTGTTTGCGTGTTGCAAAGCTGGGCTTACACATGACTTGTCTGATTTTGAGTGATGCTAAGCAAAGCAGTGCTTTTTTGAAAGTTACAGAATGATGTGTAAGTGTGGGAATGCAGCCTATGTAAAGGGCTGTAAGTGTAAATTTCACATCATTCATTGGAGTTGTAACTTGGGTATGAATATGCTTGGTGCTGCTGGAGAAGAGTGTACGTTCATGCTCAGAAGTGGGGATTGCAGGAGTCCAAAGGGTTTGTTGGACTTTTGGTTAAGAACTATGAACCCTGGCTACTGCCGGGTGATTACCAGGGCTCAGGGTGTAAATCTGATACCTGGGATCAGTTGGCCAGGGTACCTACCAGTGCTACTGGTATCACTCACACTGGTGAGCAGTGTCATCACCACCATGATGATCTGAGGATTAGGAAGAGGGGAACCTTGGACACCTGGGTCCAAGAGGCTAGGGTTGGGCAGACCTGACAGATATGCACATATGTTTGGCACTAATTTAGAAACATACAAGCTGAATCTGTACAACACTGGTATGCATAATGGCTTGTTCCTCTTCAGGTGCAGAAGAGAGAGCACACAGTGTGCAACCCCATGCAGGGTGCCTGGCCTGCATGAGGCCATCGTGTGGTAAGTAGGAACACATGAAGATAATAACCTAATGCATAATGTAATTACACAATACAGTAATTACAGAGTGTGCAGTCTGAACAGTCAGGTATGACATACCTGGTGCATACTACATCTTAATTAATGTGTCACTGCCTGCATGACATGGTAAAGCAAGTTAAAGCAAGTAACCATGCAGTAATTTGTAGTATAGTAAGCATGTAGTAATGTGTAGCATAGCTTCCAAAGATCAGCTAATGTTGGGGTCTGCCCAGATTAAGAGTCACTGTTAAGGTCTGGTCATTGTCTGAAATATGCTGTAGGTTGCACTCAGTAAATGAACAGGGTATATGTGTTAGTTAACAGAAGTGCTACACAGCTATCCATGTCTACATGCCAGAGTTGAGGCAACATTAATCAATACATTTTAAAGGCTGATGCTGCTTTGATAACTAATGTTTTCAAATAAAGTATTCACTATTCCTGTATTCACTGCATGTGTGTTCTACTCTGACACCAGTCAAGTGTTACATGTAACTCAGTAAAGAATGCAGCAAAAAATATCAGGAAAAAATGTAGTGCAATACCTACAGTAAGGTTCAAGCCTGTGTTCTGCTCTTTATGTCTGAAATAATGCTGTATATTCCACTCAGTCACTGAAAATGGTATACAGGTAAGTCCTGGAGAGCTATCCATGTGTCTAAATGTCAGATTTTAATAAACATTATCAATAAAGTTTAAAACGAGATTGTGCTTTGATAAGTAATCTTTTCAAATAAGTGTTCATTATTCCTGAATTCACTGCATGTGTGTTCTAATCTGACACAAGTCAATTGTTACATATTAACTAATAAATAATGCAGCAATAAATTTCACAAATAAATGTAGAGCAATGCCTAGATTAAGGTTCAAGCCTGTGTTTTGCTCATTTTGTCGGAAATGTTGTTGTGTCTTTCGGCTTTTCCTGGTTAGTGGTCACCACAGTGGAACTCCTGTCCACTAATGATTGGCAGTAGATTTTTATGTGCCGAGTTGCCAGCTCTGATGCACAACCTTCAATGAAGGTACACCCATTCATGCATGTCTCCACAGAGAAGACGCTTTAGCTGAGAATCGAACAGGATAACATCTTACTGTGAGGTGACAACGCTACTGCAGCACCACCACCGCAGTTTGATAATGCTGTATATTCCACTCAGTAAATTAACATGGTATATGGGTAAGTTAATTGAAGTCCTGGACAGCTATCCATGTGTCTAAATGTCAGCTGTTAAGAAACATTTTCAATAAAGTTTAAAATGAGATAGTGCTTCAATAAGTAATCTTTTCAAATAAGTGTTCATTATTCCTGAATTCACTGCATGTGTGTTGTAATCTGACACCAGTCAACTATTGCATATTAACTAACAAATAATACAGCAACACATTTCACAAATAAATGTAGTGCAATACCCTGATTAAGTGCCAAGCTTCTGTTCTGATAATTTTCCCCAAAATATGCTGTAGATAGCAGTCAAGTAAATGAATGGGTATACTGTTAAGTTTACAGACGTTCTACACAGCCAGAAATGTGTGTAACTGCCAGATCTCATGTGACATTAAGCATTACAGTGTAAAAGGAGACGATGCTTTGATAAGTAATGTTTTCAAATAAAATGCTCATTATTCATGTGGTCTCTGCATTCTGTTTCCAGTCTGATAACACAAACAGCTATGTATGAGTGTAAATGTGCGATTTCACACAAAATGTTGCAATAAAAGTCTTAAAGGAGATGGTGTTTTGAGAATTCATTATATTTAAATAAAGTACACATTATTCCTGTCGTCATTGCTTGTGGGTTCTAATCCTATGGCAGCCAAATGACAAATTACTAGCTGTCTAGTGCAATTAGTGTAGAGGAACATACTTCTCAACTGTCATGACTTTTGCAGACTGTAATCACTACTGCCCCATATGTCTGGTCCTTGATTAGCAGATACATGACATTACTTGAAATGCAATTTATTGGACAATCCATTAACAGAACACCTTGCTACTAATGTATGACCGCACTATAACAATGTCCCCTGTAGTTGTGCCTTTGTACCACCATTTGGTAGGGCTTGGCCCATAATGTCCCATGCTAACAGGTTGAGAACTATGCATGTGCAACATCATCTGTGCAACATTTACAGTCACAGTACACACAACTGAAATCTTAGATATGTACAAGTATGTAGTAGTAGTAGTAGTCTATGTAGTAATATTAACTGCAAAGTTACTAATGGTTTCTTTTTTTCTCTCTCATCCCATCCCTTCTCTTCTTTAATTTATTCATTTATATTTATTATTATGATGTGATATTACTATATTATTTGTAACTATCTCTTGTGTTGGCCTGATGTATAATTTCATATCACTTTGCTGTTAATATACTGTCATTTACGTTATTTATTGCAGTGTTCCTCATTATATTCCTTTATATTGTTTTTGATTAATCATTTTTATCTTCCATTATGTTAACACAAACATTTGTTTGGTTATGTTTATTATTACCTTATGTTTATATTTAATTTACTACAGCGCAACAGGATAGGTGGTTCCAGGCAATCCTCCTACCTTGGTTCCCACAGCAATGGCTCTGGGGCCCAACATGTCTGGGCTGCAGACTGGTGGTGCACCCTCTGCTGCCCCTGCACTACCTGGGCCATTGGGTAGTTCTGTTTATGGGCTGGGGTTGGTCCCCCCTCTGGTAGTGGAAGTGGAGGGGGAGATTATATCACCCATGAGGAACTACCAGGCATGGTGCATGGGCTGCTGCACTGAGCTCATGCTGCACAACTATGCTGGATGTAGAGCATGCTATCCATCCTGGTGGGGAGTCTCACCCCAGGCACCGGCATCAGCCATTGCCTCCACAAGAGCAGTGAAGGTACAGTGCTGACAGTCCCATGGGTGATGACTAGACTCACATTGCTACCGTGTCTGCTGTCCATGGGACAGGGATTCCACAACACCCTCCCCAACCAAGATGTTTAACCCCCTCTTGTGTCACACACCAACCCTGGCTGCTGTTTTGTTTGTCTTGTCTGTCAGCAAAAGCTTCCTCACCTTCCCAACTTACCTCCTCCACACATACCTATGTCCCTTCCCCAACATTCCACTCTAACCTTAAAAAAAAAGGTAATCTGTCCCAAAAAAATCATTCCATACATAGCTCTTCACACTTAATTTGGTCCAACTGGCTTGACAACACACTTATGTTGTCCTCACTCCTCTCCATGTGGGTGACAGTCCAAATTCATCTAAAAATATATGTTAAAGTGCACAGTTGTTGCTATACAAGAAATGGATAGCTATGGTTCTTTCCTACACCCTTCCTGCACATACCTACCTGCCTTTCGCTATGTTTCCCCCCTGCTTGTACCCCATTTCACCACTGTCCTAGCTCCCCATTTTTCATTTCTTTAAAGATTTTTTGCCTGATACTGCATGATGCGCAGCATCACAAAGCTCAGCTAAATTGTGCACAGAGCTGTTAATTAACACAGGTGGTTTTGACAAAACATACAAATTGGAAGTCAAAGGCCTGCAGATAGGACCACAGCTGACATATTCCTATTGCAACAGAAGAAAGTGCACAGAATGTCAGGTCATGTATTACTATGCATTCACATTCACAGAGGATTTTAAGTTGTGTAATACAAAGGAGGCCCAGTAATATCAGACTTCAGCACGCAATCATTTGCTACTCATATTACAGATAAGCACAGCCGCACAACTAACATACATATGGAGGTCATGCTAGCAACACGGATTGCAAGCACACACGTTCCAGACAACTGCCATAACGTAACACATGGCAGTTGTCCAAAGGGTTGACATAATGGTATATTTACCCCTACATTGTTAAAGGACACAACAAACATGTTGCCTTTCACTCTGTTAAGGATACCTTTGGGTAACATACTTACCTTAAACACATGCCTCAGTCTCCTGTCGGATGGGTTTCTTCAATCAGGCTCTGGCTGCACACAGGCTGCCACAGGTCCCACCGTTACTGACAAGTGTTGTTGTCCTCCACATTCTGCAGCCTCTCTGACTATGCTTATCGCCTGCAGCAGCTGCAGCCTGTAGCACACACAAGTGTATGTAATAAGTATCTAGTACAAACATTCACTCTATGCTAATGTAGTATCATTACCCCAGTAATTTCCACCCCAATATAATGACAAAAGGGATGTATTCTACATTGAGGCCTTATATCTTGTTGAATAGTTGCACAAGATTGCGTGATTATACTGCAATTCAGCTGTGTATGCTGCATGTAGCATTCCTGAACCACAGATTGGTTCAGAGGCAATCACCTGCTAATGAAAACCATCTTAAAAAGGCAAACTCTTAGTCAGGGAAACCATTGTGCATGAGAGTTACTTTCTATGGTGAACTCATTGTCACAACATGTATATATCTGTATCTTTCAAAAGGGGAGTATCGTACTCCATCAGGTATGTAACCATTTTGTTTTCAACATGATGCATATTGTTTTAAGATAGGGGGAATGGGGATTACATTGGTAAACCTTTCTTAGAACTGTACCGTGGCATGCCATTGTTCTGCAGCTGTGTAACACCTACAGAGGATATAGACTGCAACAAGGGTGTAAGGTTGTCTGTTAACTAGGGACACGGGGTCTCCTGGATACTACCTATGTTAGCAGTTGTAATACTACACAGCTATGTTTTGGCATTAAACTATAGACATATGTTATGGGGGGGGGCTTTCCTGCTATGGACCACACTACAAGTGGACGCCTGTGTCCGGTGTTTGATCATATGTGACTATCTATCATGGCACAAGCAGGTGTAGTTCACTGTTGCCATTGTCCTAGTTGCCTCCACAGCCTTTGCATGATTGCCACACTGTTTCATATGAGATGTGTAATCAAGTGGAGAATACTGACAGCCTTCTGTAATTGCTCTATCTGTACATACTGTACACCAATGTATGTGATCCTGACATGTCTTCTCATTATTTTGTATTTTAGATGATAACATGCACCCCAGACATTGCCCACCTTTCACTGAGGTGGAAAATGACCTCATACTTGAGTCATTATGACAACACTACCAAGTCCTGCTGTTCAGAGGGAGGGCAAATAGGCAGGAGCAACAAGCGTTGTGGGATGAACTGGTCCATAACATAAACATTGTAGGACATCAGAATCACACAGATGAGCAGGTGTGACACCATGCCACAGATATGATCCACTCAGCACACAGAATGGCAGCAGACATGGCCAGGGATCATCAAGTCACTGGTGGTGGACCTGTAGAGGAGCAACCTCTGACAGCCACTGAGGAATTCCTGGCAAACTTTGGAACACAAGACAGCTCCTAGGCTTCCGTCACACCATATGTTGTGGATGTGGATGCCACCATTTCCACCCAAGAGGAGCATCCAGGTATGTTTAGTTGAATCAGCATCAGAATACTGAATTTCGCATGTCAGGCTGTACATAGTTTTACGTGGCTGTCAGGCATTTGTTATCTGCTCTACCATGCATGGCTGTCAGGTGTTTTATGGGGTAGGGGAAGTAGGTAACCTGCAGTTTTAAGCTCATGCAGAGATTGCAACTCACATATCAGCTAATGTAACTGGGGGATATTTGGACATACAATCAGTGTTATACTGTAACATGTGTGCTGTTTACATTACCTCTCCCTCAAATGTTTTTCAGGACCATCAGGAATAGGAAGGCCATGCCCCTGCCACTGGTAAGCACAAAACATTTTTGTCACAGATGTAGATTTAATCAAGATATTAGCTAAAGTATCATCCCAGGCCTGCTGGGTGGATGCATGTACTGTCTGCATGATAGAAAAATGTGGAGATATGTTCTGACTGTAACACTGTGGTCATACCTAGGGCTTGTAGATGTGACCACAGTGATTGATTTCATGGTATTGGAGGACTTATCATATGGCCATACTTGTAAACTGCTCAGAGTTCTGAAGAATGTCAGCAGTGTACATAATTTATGCATTGCTCATGAGAGTCTGTTTTAAAGAGCTATTATTCTGAAATATTTAAAAGTGTAGGTTAGAAATTAATTACCTCATGTCCTAACTCAAATTGTGGGTTGTACAAGTCGATAACAGTGACAGCAGTGTATAAAGCTTAACATAAATTGAAACATAGAACTGCAGAGCATAGTAGCACAGGTATTAATGTGATGTTTTCCCTTTTATATCACAGGTGACCTGGGAGGTTGGTTTTTGTCCCCTTCACAACCTGATTTCAATGTTTCTTCAGACTCTAATGATAATGGTGGCCAAAGTGAGGCACAGCTTGTAGTTGCAGGGGCTGAATCTGTCACAGAGGTTTACATCCCTTGTCTGCCGTCATTATCACTGTACACAGTCAGTATGCCTACACATACCCAGTCCTCTGAGAACACAGATATTGGACAGTTTGGACATTGAACAGGGAAGTGTGGCTACTGTGGCTCGAGTGAGTGTCGACACTGCCATAGCCAAACAGTTGGCAAGGTTTCACACAGGTGGATTGATAGGGATGCGCATAGGAGGCCTGCTGTCCCTCCACCAGCTGTTGCAGGTGTCTCTTCACATGTCACTCAGTGTATGTTTAGGGCTGTCATGGCAGACAGGCATATTCTGAAAGAAACTCCAGACAAATACTCAGGGTTACGGATGCAGCACAGTCTGACATTCATGCCGGTCTCCACCATGTTGCTAAAACCCTGGATTGGTTGACTGACAAGGTGGAAAGATGTTGGCCTGAGAGAGAGTGCACACTATCTGCCTTGGAACGCACATTGCCTGTGATGGAATGTCTGGTTGGAGTTGAGTGTTGGACTCATGGACATAGGTCAGCAACTATATCTGCTGTGAGTCCACATGGCTGTGCACAATCACACTCCTGTAGTGGCAGTACATCCAGAGATTGAGAGGGGAGTGTGCTGTCCACACTAAGACATGGCAGGCCAAGGGCTTTCAGTCCTGGGTGGTCCCATGGAGGAGATGGTCCCAGTAGACAACAGTCACCATCAGGTAGTAGCCCTGCATCTGACCTTGAGCATAGAGGTGCCAGTGTAACTCCTGGCAGAGACAGTTCTCATGATGATGGGCAGATATGATGAATTGTCAGCTCTACCATGCATGACTCAAAGCTGTCCAACATATATTCACATAGTGCTAGGACTGAGCTTGGCTATGTGCTCACAAACATTCACACACCACTGTCACACTTAGGTCACCTACAGACACACACACACACACACACACACACACACACACACACACACACACACACACACACACACACACCACAATTGCATGGTCCATCTTGCCTGCTTCCCTTTCTGCCTCACACACATGCTTGACAACCTATTGGGTCAGCCTAGTCCTCCTGCATCCCCATACAACACCCTGTGCAAGTGATGATACATGTGCCTCATGCCTGCCATCATTGTCATCAATGCAGGGAAATTAAGCTACATGTCTGATGCACAGGGTGACTATTTAAATTAATATGTATATGTTTCACCCATTGTTGCCTTAAACATGCTACTTGTGCTAGTCAGTCACACAATTTGAAAGCTGCCTTTTGTAATGCTTAAACCAACTTATGTTGTGTATGTTACATAGGATGCTATTGTAATGGGTTTGTAGTCACACAATGAAAGGTGTCTAATGGCACTGTTTACATTTCACTTTCAGGATTGTGTAGGATACACCTATGGGTTCACATGTACAATAAACCCATCAGCATCAGAGCACAGGATGGAATGACAGCACAGAAGAAAAATGTCACCAGAAAGGTAAAACAGTATAGTTACATGACTCCATGGGTTCATATGTGTATAATAGGCTAACTAAAACAAGGGCTTCTTTTATCCTAGCCATGCATCCATAAACTGACAAAGTCTGATACCCTTGACAAGTATAAGCAGGGTTTTAAGAGCTGACTCATGGACAAGCCGGGGCATGCAAAGTGAACCACTCACAGTTTCTCTGTGTCCATTAGAGACATTTGTCCTAAAACAGTTATAATTGTCATTTTCCCCATCCTGTTATATGATGTGTGTTAGGGCTGAACTGTGCTTCACATGCATTGGGAGCCTGTTACATATTGTATGTAGTGTTTGGGCTACATACCTGTCTGTCCAGCATGTCATGTTTATACTACAGTCAAGGTGTAGGTTTGTAGGTGAAGTAATTCTCATGGTAATCCTTTCATGGATATGCGGAAGGTACACAGTGGGGTCTGACACCTCCCTGCATGGCAGGCATACATCTCCCCTCCAAAGCATGTCAGAAACAGAATACACAGTTATGGGCTTGACAGTCTGCATAGGACAGGTTATGTACACTGTGTTTCAGTTTACTGTAGAACCTCTGTGGATGTAACATTTGTCAGATATGCCTGGTTACTTACATACCAAAGGTGGCATTGCACTCACTGGTATGTGTGATGAATGTCATATACAGTGGAACAATGACAATCTTGGATTTATATGCCATGCTTTTGTTTATAGGTTGCATACCATAGAATGTATCACTAAATATTACCAACCTGTATTACTACCTATGTGGCTGTAAGTCACTGACAGCTGGGTCAACTGTTGGAGGTGTGCAGTCAATATGTTAGTTAGCAAGGGTGGATGACTTCCCAAGGCATAGTATTGTGCACTCTTTGGCATTTATTGTTAGTCAATGGCTCTGACAACAACTGAATGCCTGTATCAGCCCATCCTACATAACTGCTGAGTCAGTTTGGGATTCAATGACAGCTTCTAATTTGCAATCTTCTGCAAATTAAGTCAGTCAGAGGCCAGTGGCAGTGGCCAT
Source organism: Protopterus annectens (assembly GCF_019279795.1). NCBI lineage: Eukaryota > Metazoa > Chordata > Ceratodontiformes > Protopteridae > Protopterus > Protopterus annectens. Next base: position 846,892,954 of record NC_056749.1, on the reverse strand, counting down.
GAATACAGCAATGTAAATACCTTATAGGACCACATCCTACCCCACCCACAACCCACATCCCACATACCTACATGTGTGGAGGTCTATACCAGTTACATAAGAAAACACCAGACACCTCAGAAACCCAAACATAAGCTCACTACACATAATCATACCTGTGCAGAACACAGTACATATGATAGCTCACACACTACTGTCTCACCAGTGAAACACTTAAGGCAAAACACAAAATCAAACATATTACTCATAGGCGATTACATCATGTGACACATTGAGGTGCCTCTCACCAGACTACATAAGGGAAATGTCACAGTCAGCTTTCTGTGAGGTGCCAGGATACACTATATCACACATGCGCTCAAGTCTGTCACCATCAGGTATTGTTATGTCTATGTCATAGTTCCTGTTGGTGTGTATGACTTGAGACATGCCGCTCTGGACTATATGCAGAGACATGACTGGGCTGACAGACTATGCGTTTCAGGCAGGTATACCCTTGGCCTTAAGCTGCATTTTACTGTCACATATGATGATGGCTCCATACAAACAGAAAATGATTGATGTCAATAATTGCCGTAATGTGTGGTGTCACTGTAAGGGGATCCACTATCAGTCAGCATGGGATTACCTGCTCAACAGACCTCAAAACTTTGCCAGAGATGGTCTTCATCTGTCACCCCTGAGACTGTGCCTTCTAGATGATGTCACAAGGAAACATTTTTCAATGAGAAAAACCCATATACAAACAACATCACAGTTATGCTACTAAATGCTAGGAATGTCATGACTAAACTCCACTTAGTGGAAGCTGCCCCCACCTTGGAAGATGCAGACATTTGTGCAGTCACTGACACCTGAGTCAAGGCTGTGGAGATCATCACAGCAATACCGGGCTACACCTCCTTCCACACATTCAGCCCTCAAACCTAAAGTGTGCAAAGTAATGGAGGTATTGTATCCATATTCATTAAGGACAGATACACATCCAGATTAGTTAGACAGTATGTTTCCTTGAAGAAAATACAGGTGCTATTGACTGCTTGTAGGGCACCTAGTCAAGACATTGCCAGCTACAGGAGTGACTCCATGAATCATAGTACCCACTGTGCTTAAAAGGATCTATTTGAGTCTATCAAGACACATCAAAACCAGATGTGTTTGGTTGACTTTAACTATCCACCAATTGAGTAGATAACTCATGCTCAAACTCACTTGCCCAGAAGTTAGTTGACTTCCTTAACTACAATGCCTTGGACCACTGGATTGATATTCACACAAAGGGAGACAACTTACTGGATCAGGTGCTAATCAAAATGGATATGCACAAGGTCTTTGTTGGACAGTGTGTGTGGCCTGCAGAGTGACTGTGCTTCTTACTATCATCTGCATCTAGTAGCCTAGCAGTCAGACAACTGCTTTTTGTCCTAGCTATGTGGAACAGTAGCCATTTTGGCCATATGTGTCTGTTTCCATTTGGATGGTAAGCCTGTGGCTAGAAACAATTTATCCTGTCAATGTGTGAGTAAACAACATTATACAGAACTTATTCACTTGTTAGTGTATATGTAGCAACATCCAGCAGGCACAGGGGGCTCTAAGTAAGTGCATTATGTATTGTTGAGCCCTCACTTTTGGTTCTTTGACCAACATCATATCTGTGTCATAGTGCAGCTTTAATCTCTACAATTTTGGGTATGTAGGGCAATGTAGACATACACAAACACACACATACACACACACACACACACACATATATATATATATATATATATATATATATATATATATATACATATATATATATATATGTGTGTGTGTGTGTGTGTGTGTGTGTAATAGGGATATATGCATATATATATAGTGAGAGAGAGACAGAGAGAGAGGTTTATATGTGTCTGATATTTATGTGTTATCTAGATATATGGAGAGACTGAGATGTTATGTGTGTATGTATATATATATATATATATATATATATATATATATAGCCATTTTTGTACGAGGAGTAGCAGATTTGCACTCAGCTTAACTAAGTGTATGAGCACGCCCAGTAATGGAAGTGTTGGCTAGTTATAAACTTACTCCAGCCCATGCATAGCTGTACTCCAGTCTGGTATTTTGTGTATTACATAACATGACATCTGTCACTGTTTCTGCACTGCTGCACTTCACTCACATTGGCTAAAATTGTCTAAAGTTGTCTTATGTAATTAATATGATACAGTGGTAAAAATAATATAGCACAAGCAGAATAACAGTCTATAGATCACAAATTATTGATATCCCACATGCAAAACAAGTGGATACTTGGATAAGAACCATGAACTCCATCACAGAATGTGATTTCCTTAGTCCTTTAAGCCTCAGAAGCTGCTTGACAGGCATGGAGCCATCGATCACACAATCACCTGCATAAATATGTACATTGGTTATTCCTCCATTACCTAAGACATACAATGTATAATCAGTTCTATAGTACTGCCCTGACACTGATTGAAATGCTCATTTACCATTGATGAGTTACCATAAAAGCAGTTACAAGGGGGTGTGGGGGAACAGCACCACATGTTCTGTTGGGATACACAACAGTCTGACTATCATTTAACTGTCTAACATCTCCCTTCCATGATGTACCAGAAATCTGTTGCAGTAAGACTGCATAAATATTTCAAGCATGAGGCCTACTGAATAGAAATGAAAACATGTTAATGGAATGGGCATCTGTAGTCCAATGTGGATGTCATTTCTGTTCAACTAGCCCACTGTAGTTAGTTGCATAATGTACCTGGTCAATACATACAATGACATATCATAATTATCCAGTAGACTACTGTGTAGGATACGGACTCATCCTGCAAATGCAGCAGCTGACACAACTGTAGTTCAGGGCTGACTCTAATGCAAGCAGTACACAGCCAATACTTGGATAACTACAGGATGTGTCTGTTGCTTGGCATCCATTTTAATATCTGTATGTAAGTAGGCGTAAGGTGTTAGTCCCTAGGTCCCTAGGTTGTCAGTGAATGTGCTATGCGTTGTCTCTTAACCAAAGCCAGGACATATTAAGCATGCCTATGTCTGGCTACAGGGATATCAGCAAGGGGTTCCTTCTCTGAATCCTCCTGTGGCTATGGCTGCGGTGACCTAGGCACTGGTGGAGGGCTGTGTATCCCTTCCCTTTGCCGATCTTGATGCAGCTGTTTCCGCAGGATCAGATTGTGTAGCATAGCACATACTGTGAACATCTGTGCAGATATGTCTGGAGTATAATGCGGGGCTCAACCAGATATATCGAGGCACCAGAACCCTTACTTCAGAAACCTTAACACATGCTCTATGATGTTCCTAGTTTGTGCATGTGCCTCATTATGGCATTCTTCCGTGGGTTTGTGTGCACTTCTGATGGGTGTCATCATTCATGGCTCCAGGGAGCTGCCAGCATCCCTCAGTAAACGGCCCTGTGAGATACCCCCCCTAGCAAAGATCTGGTACAACTGTGATATGTGCCAGATATGGAAGTCATGATAACTGCAAGGGTTGCCAGCACACACATTCAGGATAATCCACTAGGCATTGCACACAATCTGGCAGTTGATGGAGTGGTACCCCTTATGGTTAATGTAAATTGTACCCTACTCACAAGGTGGTGCCTTGATGTGTACATGAGTGCACTCGAAGTCACCCAGTACTTCAGGGTAGTGTGCTACATGGTAGAAGTGTTGCACATTGCTGGCCCTCACCTCAGGGGTAAGGGGAAAAGATATGTGCTCTCTGGCATGTGGCAGCATACCATCCAGGAATTGGTGGAGTATCCTGGATGCAGATGCCTATGACACACCCATCATTTCTCCAGCTGGTCTTTGAAAAGTACCTGTAGCTAGTATTCTCAGGGTTACACATACCCTTGTCTCCACCGGGATGGGTTCCCTCTGTTAGCTCTGGCTTTGAGTTGAGGGCGACAGAGCTCACTGAGCTCTTGTAATATGTTCCTGTCCAATCTCCAGCTCATGTAGCACCTGGAAGGTTACCCTGGGCCTGAACACTCTTCTCCTTCTATGCCTAGTCCTATTGTCAACAGCACCAGCAGCATTGACTTCAGCTTCTAGCACATACAGATGTAATTCCGAGGTCTCTATTCCAGTGGCCCAGAGTATTGAGGGATAATAAGAATGTATGGTGTATGCATATTTTATACAGTTCTGCATTAGGTCCACCATATGGGATTGGCTAATTATGATGCAGTTAACCTGACCAGGTTATAATTAACATAATATACAGGCCCTAGTTTAGTGCACACTATGCTGCTGTGCACTGCAGCATGCAGCATAGCTTACACAAAAGTCAAAAATATTTATTGAAGATATTCGGTTTTAATTGATTGCTGATGTGGGTAATCTGTTCACGTGAACACGCTGAGCTCTGGTGTGCACTGCACAAACATGCACGTCTGGAAATAAAAAAATCTTAAAAATAATAAGACACACACCCCTGATATCATCCACATCCTTTTGGAATATCAACAATATGTAGGATGCTACACGAAGGGGATATGTGGACATGGTTTCTCCTTTTAGCAATTCAAGAACTCCACCTCATTTGCATACATATCCATGCTGACAGCCTAGATACTGCATGGTTCATAGCTGTGTGAGCTTGGTGACAGCACATATGCACCATTGTATGGACCCAATGCAAGGTCCTACAGTATATTTGTGAAAACCATATTAGAAATGTCTTTTTTTTTAATTTCTGTTGGGCATGCTTGCACACTGAGGTGCATAGTACAAACATGCCAAAATAGTTAAAAAATATATTATTTATTTTACATATTCCCTTCCTTTTGCAGAGATCCACAATGTACCTTTTGCATATATATCTCTGTGATCTAATATTTTCTGGGGAGTTATGCCCATATTTGTGGACTTTTACATCCCCTTCTGTCTGCATAGACTCCTGTCCATGGAAAAATTTCACCTATACTAAGGACACTGATACAGAGTCTACATGGATGTCTTTCTGCTTGTTGGGTCACTCCACCTGGGTCGTTTGCATAAGATTCAATTGCTTATGAGGTAATTTGCATTCCACAGAACTTTCCCTGTTTGTGTGTTTTTGCGTGTTGCTCAGTGATGCTTACTGAATCTAAAATTTTCCGTGCTGGTGTATGTATCATGCCGCAATGTGTACACCCCAAAAAATTTGTGTAAGCGTTACTGAATTCCTACTGAAGTCTTTCTTCAGCACTAAAAATTAACGAGTTCCATTTATTAATTCATTTTATTTTTTCAATCATAGTTCGTAAAAGATCCCATAACAATTCATCCTTAGACTTATTGACAACTATTCTATTTCATGACACTCCCAATTAATGTTAAATTTACTTGGGATTGTTTCTACTTATATTAAAAATAAAAGTCTTGGATTTATTGTTAGTGAAATGTAAATGTGATATTTAAGAAAAAAATATTACCAAGTTGATCTGTTTTCCAGAATAATTCATTTTGGTAATAGTTAATATATCATTAGAAAAAGTATATCGTTTAACTTAAATATTTTCCTGATTTTATTCCTGAACTTCTTTTCTTTTGTTGTATTGCAGTTTCTAACAGTTCATTAGCCAAAGCCAGAAGTCTGGATGATACAAAAAGCAACCTTGTTTGTTGCCTTTTGAACTCAATGGATTTGCATAAAAAGGGGCTCTAATTTGACATAAACATCACTGGATTTTTAAATAGTTGAATGAATTCAGGGTATAAACCAAACCAGTGTAAGATCTGGAATGCATAATCCAAATTAAGTGACTCAAAAGTGTGTCTAAACTGATAAATGCAGATTTTGATTTCTTGTGACTGACCATATCTAACAAAATGATAATGCTTTTAATATTATCTTTTTATGATGAAACCAGTCTGATTGTTATTTATTATGTCTAAGATAAAATGTTTCAGATATCTACATACACTAAAAGACATATATTGTAATTGGTTTCACAAAAATTTTCATTTTTTTGAGCAATCTGTTACATCATTGGATATCAACTAAACTTCTGTGACAAAATTATATCCTGCAGACACTATGTCTCTTTTTTAGATTTAATGGATGTGCATTATGAAAATGCAAAGTTGTAAACAAAGTTACTCACAGAATCATAAATAAACTTCCTTCTTTTCTGTATGTGATATTCCCCCTTTATTCCATATTTAGTTACAGAATTCATAACAGTATCCATATCTTTCTATAGTACAGTTAACAATAAACACTTTCTGTAAAACTCCCTGCTTTAATACTATACATTCATTCAAACATCTTTCTTTCTCAAAGATATCTTATAACTTTCCTAACTTTTGCACTTTCTTATCATTTATGGCACTCTTCTCAGTTCTTCCATATTCACTTTCCACCTCCAAAATTCATATTCACCACTTTTATTCTATCCATTGCAAATTTTGTTCTGTTTATTATTTTTAGTTTTATCCTGCCTCCTTTTTTTAGTTTTACCTTGATAATTTTAAAGATAGTTTTCTATATACTTCAAGCATCTTCAGTATATTCACCATCTATTATGTAACTCTAGTTATTGGTACAGCATTTCTTTCATATGTCAGAATTTTTGGCATAGCAAAATTGTTATATAGCTCATTCCCATCTATTCTTTCATATGCAATAATTTTCTTAAACACTGTTTTCCTGCAAACTTCTGAAAATGGATGCTTAACAGATAGCTTTTTTTAATTCCTTTTCATACAACACATTCCTTCCATCAAAAATCATTAACTATTGGCTTTACACTAGAAAACATTTACATAGTCTTCACCCATATCTAGGCACATTTCAATTTATAATGTATTCAAGACCTTTCTCTTAGTATGAACTATTTTAATAACATTATAAGATTCATTCAAATTCACCCCATTAATATAACACCCACCTTTTTATTTCTTTAGTCACTTTTATTACCAGTTATATAATCTTCTTCATAAATTTTGTCTCATAAAACTCATTACTTCTTTCCATCTTGTTCTAAAACATTTAATTAATTCATTCATTCTCATCTTCTTATAAAACAAATATTCTATTCCACCTACACCAACACTGTTTCGGTTTCAATCATTTTAACAATTTATGTTTTCTTCCGTATGTATTAAACTAACAGTTTCTTCTTGTTGCTCTATCTGAGAAGATTAACTCCATTCTTTGCTTTCTACATGAAATATTCATTAACATTGTCACCCACACTCATAGGTTTATAGGTTCATAGGTTCATACTAGGCTATCTGCCCTAGGGCATTTATAAGCCTAGCCAGAATGTGTTTGGCTTTCGCCACCCATTTTAAATTTATTTTGCTATGCCCTTTTTCGAGGTTAGTATACTGTGCCTCTGTCTAACAGTGACACAGAAGTGATACCCGGGGTAAACCTACGATCTCCCATCCACTCATCAAGATTCCTCTTGAAGAGAGTCAATGAGGGACTCTGCCTATCCTGGACTGGGATTTTATTTCAGAGTGAAAGGAGCCTCTGAGTTATGAATCTGTCCCTCCAGCATGTCCTATTTATTTCAGTGCTGAGGTTCAAGTCTCTCGAGCGCGTAGCTCGGTGCGACTTGGATTTTCTGAGGTGCAGCGTGTCTATTAATTCCGGGTTGGACATGGCTTTATACGTCAGGCACAGATCACCTCTGAGCAGGCGGTATGCCACTGAGTAGAGCTGGAGTTTCTTTAGCCGGGCAGCATATGGCATCTATTTGAGCCCTTTGATCCTCTTGGTGAGGTACTTTTGGGGTCTTTCCAGTTGCTGCAGGTGTCTGGTAAGGTACATCCAAAAGGGGCATTGTACTCAATTATGGGCCTGATGAGGGATGAGTAAAGAGGCACGATGACCTCCCCTGATCTAGATGTGAATCCCTTCATGATTAGGTGGGCTATATAAAATGTTTTTCTAACCACTTTGGCCACGTGGTTGTCAAATGAGAGATTGCTATAAACTTGGGTCCCCAGGTCCCTAATTACTTCTTCCATACTTAATGGATTACCACCTATGTGGTAATTTGTGGGCACTTTGTTTTTGCCAAAGGGGATGACTATACACTTTTTGGCGTTTAGCTTGAGGCCATGGCTCTGGCACCAGTTGTCTGTTTCTATGAGGCCCTTTTGGAGGATGCTTGTGTCGACTGAAGAGTCAATTATGGCACCCAGTTTGCAGTTATCTGTGGACTTGGTCAGCCACAGTCCTTCTGTGTTGGCCTGTACCTCCGAGAAATATATTCCAAACAAGAGAGGTCCCAGGACTGAGCCTTGTGGGATGCCACTTGTAACTGGTTTGGAGTCTGACATGGCTCCAGCAATTCTAACCATGTGGGTTCTGTCCTTGAGCCAGTTTGCAACCCATCTAGTGACATAGGGGTTTATATTTAAGCTGGTGAGCTTATCTATAATGCCCGAGTGGGGTATTGTATCGAAGGCTTTTGCAAGGTCCAGGTAGGCTGTGTTGACCACCTTCCCCTCGTCAATGGCCTTGGTGACTGTTTCAAAGAAATTGACCAGGTTTAAGAGGCAGGATCTGCCCTTAACAAAGCCAAACTGGGTAGGATCCAGTGTCTGTAGGTCCTCAATATCTTTATTTATGAGGTCCATGATGATCCTTTCCACAGCTTTGCAGACTAAGCTAGTCAGGCTTATGGAGCGATAGTTTCCAGGATCTGTTGAGGCACCACCTTTGTGGAGAGGGACCACTGTTGCTGTACGCCACTCTTTGGGTACATATCCTGTAGTAAGGCTGAGATTGAACAGTAGTTTTATGTTTGGGTTTATCTCTTCTTGGAGTTCATGTAGGATGCAGCCCGGGACACCGTCTGGTCCCATTGATGCTGTGTTTTTTGCTTTGGAGAGGGCGGCTCTTACCTGAGCATTTGAGATGTTGGGGGGCAGCACTCTGCTGGGATACATATTTGTCCTTTTGATGGGGAGGGGGGAGAGAAGTTTGCACTGAACCTGTTAGCTAGGATGTTGGCAATGTCTGTGGGTTCGGTGTATTTTTTGTCATTTTGGACTAATTCTGAGCATATCTGGGAATTCCCACCCAGGTTCCTAACATAACTAAAGAAAGCCCTGTGATTATCCTTAGTGTTCTGTGCAATTTTTCTCTTGAAGCTGGCCTTAGACGATTTTATGAGTGCCCATAGTTTTTTGCTAATACTGATCAGAGATGCCTTTCCTTTTTATTTGGGATTGCATGATCCATGCATTCCTGAAGGTGCTCATAGAATGCATTTATAAAAGGATTCTGCGGTCTGGGCCATATTTTCCACAGGCCCGGGGGCTTTGAAGGATTCCACCTCGGTTTTGAGGAGTGTGAAATTTGCTTTAGAGAAGTTTTTCACTGTGGATTTCTGGGCAGGGAGTGGGGACAGGATGTGAATATCCAGTGAGATTAGTTTATGGTCTGATCTTACCAGTGAGGGATACACTTCTGGTCTGGAGCATAGAGTCCCCATGTTGGTGATGATCAGGTCCAGTATGTTTTCCCCTCTTGTGGGAGTGGTAACAAGTTGTTCCATAGAATTTGAGTTTATAAATTCTAGGAACCTTTCGGCTAGGGTGTTGGAGCTAGAGTAATGCTCCCAGTCTATGTTTGGGTAGTTGAAGTTGCCCAATATAATGGTGTTTGGAGAGACCTTCATATTTTCCAGTGTTCTCAGGAAGGCTGAGTGGAGTTCCTGGGTTTGGGAGGGTGGTCTGTAGCAGGCTATAAACTGGAAGGCAGTTTTACCCACTGTTAGTTGCACATGGACAGTCTCTGATGCTTCATGCTGTGCCACCAAACTGGAGGTGTGGGTATCTTTGACGAATATTGATACTCCCCCTCCTTTTGTGGTTCAGTCCAAGTTTTGGGGCCGAAAAGCATGGTTATGAGGTATAACCTGGTAGTGCTGGGGTGATCTCAGGAGCCTTGAACCAGGTTTCTGTTACTGCACAGATATCTATGTTCTCCATGCTAAGGAGAGTTTCGAGTGCATGCATCTTGAGGTTTAGACTTCTGACGTTGAGTAGCATTACTCTTAGTTTCTTATCCCTTGTGATACCTATGGAGGTGGGTTTGTCTTTTGAGCCTTGCCTAAAAAAGGCACTATGGGGGTGGCAAGAGACTTTACCAATATCTGAAAGCCCAGGGATGACAGGTGCAAGCCGTCCCTAGCGAAGCATCGTGGCTTGTTGAGCAGGCCATCCCAGGCTGACAGGCATTGGATCCCCTTTGAATGACACCAATACTTAAGCCAATTGTTGAAATTGATCATCTTGTCTTCATATTGTGGCATCATTCTTGGTGAGGGTAAGATGCTACTCAAGGTCAGGGTCATATCGGCCTGGGCTACGTGCTCAAAGAGCTCCTCTATGTCTCTTTTCATGTAGTCCAGGGAGGTACGTCTCAGGTCATTCACACCAGCATGGACAATGACTGAGTCATATTTGTACTTGCCTTGGAATGACCTGAATGCTTGTGTTATGTGGCGGATCCTAGCGCCCGACAGGCAGCTCACCGTGACCTTCTCCTTGTTCAGCCTGGTGAGCTGGACGTCAGTTTGCCTGATGATAGAGTCACCTATTACAAGTGTTTGAGGTGTTTTGTTTAGCCTTAAGGGCTGTGACTGTTTGGCACACTGGCTTTGTGAGCTATGTGTTGCACGTGTTTTGTTTTGGGGTAGTGGTTACTTGGGTGTCTGCTTTGGAGGTCTCTGCTGCTTAGGCAGATTTTTATTTAGAGCCTCCGAGTATGTTTTTGTGTGTTTGTGTTTGGTTTGCTGTTGTGGTAGGTCTACATGAGACTGGAATTGTAGTGAGTGTGGTTTCCTTCTCCTCCTGACTGGTTATGCCAGTACTGAGTTGAGAGAGCTTAGCCTTCAGTTTGGCTATATGGTTGCATCTCTCACATGTGTTGGAATTTGTTGGGAGGAGGAGATGGTTGTCTGTGTACATGAGACAGTTGTAACATTGCCTCAAGATTCCCAGATTCACCAGCTGGACCAGAGAGGAGATTGACAACTGACCTTTGGATATGCTAGAATAGTATTGGGAATTCCTTTATAATTGAAAAAAAAGGGCCAATGGGGAACAAGGTACTCAAGGGGAGTTTGTGAGGGTGTAGTGCTTTTATTTTTTTAGTGCTGACTTATATAATTGCTTTAGTGATCAAGTGCCAGGTAACTTAAATGCAATGTGTTACAGGTAACGTAAATGCAAAAACAACAAACAGTAACTTTCTTTCAAGTGAAACAAGGAAATAAGTACACTAAGCAATGCAGATATCACTAGGGATCCACAGAGGCGCTGAAAAGCCATGTATTAGGTGGAATTAGCGTTTCAGGGAAATAACAAGCAAACAAACAACAAGCATGCAAACAAAGCTAGATTCAGCAGGCCTGGATCTAGTCTATGCTGCAGCAAACAAGGTGTACCAATTTCAGTAAGAAACAGTTCAAATATGCAGGCACTATAAGCCTTTAACCAGAAATTCCAAGCTCAGAAGGGCAGAGTCCAGCCTCTCCTCCCACAAGAGTGCAGACCACGAACCTTCTTAATGTAAAATAAATGGCCTGAAGCCCAAGTGCTTAAACCAGAACTAATACACTTTTAGAATAACAGACACTGAGCCCTCAATCAGCAGTTCCCAACTTAGAAGGATGTAAGCTACCTGTTCTGCCACTACAGTGCAGACCACAAACCTTCTTAATGTAAAACAACTGGTCTGAAGCCCAAGTGCTTAAACTAAAAGGCTTAGAATGAGTTACACCAAGCAGTAATAAATATAGTTGAGTACTTTTAAGATGACGCAAAAGCAAAATAAAGTAGGAAGAAACACAAATACAGTAAAAGCAGATATAATTTTTTTTTTTTTTTTTTTTGAGTGAGCAAATGAGATGGGCCCAGGAGGAGTATCCAAGTGCAAATTTACAAGAGGGGCAGGCAGTTTCAAAGCCACAAATATTAACACCAAAACAAAAACAGGGAGGGTGGGTGGAGACCTACTGAAAAAACAGAGTCACAACTTCCAGCTAGATATTGCTCAATGCAACACAAACAAATTAATTTAAATTGTGTATTATTTGAAAAAAGTGCAGATAAAAATTTAAAAATATATCTCTTCCTCTCTATTCTCTACCTTTATTTTTTCTTTATATAACTCCTATTTGTGCTGATTTTTTTTCAACTCACACAGTAAGGCAGTAAAGGTAGATGTTCCCTTTTTACCACAAAACTCGTAGTTTTTAAAAATCTTTTAAAATTTTTGCTTTTTGTCAGTTTTGCTGACTTGTTTTCTAATTGCTTCTAATTTGGCACATTACTTAGATTTTTGTAACTGATTAAGAATTATTTTTCTTATGTCTTTTAATTTATTTTTCATTTGTATCCTTCCATTAGGGGAACTCACTGGGAGAAGACATATCCAAATTCACTGATACACAGATGTTTTTATGCATATCAATTTATTTATTTTACTGTTTTGTTCTCAGATGTATCACATGAAGTTTTATATTATTTGTTACAAGTTGGCATCTATTCCTATCTTATACATTTGCCCTAATGTCGATTACAAGTATTTGTCGACTTTCTGGCACAGGTTGTTACTGAAAAGGGTCCCTGAGCCGGCACAAATATCCAATGAGCAATAGGGAGACAAAAGATAAATAGACAGACAGAATGATTGGTAGGTAGATATATAGGCAGACAGACAGACTGCAGATAGCTCTGGAGAAATCCATGAAGAGAACTGCATAAAGAAGTAATTTATTTTCTTTTTTTTTTTCAATAATATTTATTTATTTTTACAATAAAACAGAACAGTAACTGAGATGTATCATATAAAAACAAAAACATATGAGCATTAAACAATTGTACATTAAGATTAATACAAAAAGAGGTTAATCAATCAAACAATCTTATCTACACTATGTACATAGATGCTTCCAAAATTCAATATAGCAAAAGAGATAGTTTCAATAGGATTAATATATATAAAGTCTTAAAGAGAAATAGATATTTATGTAAATTATGGATGTAAAACATTGTGAAAATTCTTAGTTATGATAAAGTAGGGTCATTTGTGGTAGTTTATGCAAGTATGATATTATAAATGCGTTCCCATAGGTTGTAAAATTTAATATTTTGGTCCCTTTTGTTGATTATTATTTTATGGGCTAATAGATGTTGAATCACTATCAATATAAAGTTCTCCCAAGAGTTATTGGTTGAGTTGATCCAGTTGGTAGCTATATAAAGTTTCATTAAGAGTAAAATATTAATCAGGGTAATTGCTTGGTTTTTGGAGATATTATTTGGGAGAATGTGTAATATCGTAAATTCCCAGGTGAGTGTAGATGTCTGATAGCCTGTCTTTTGTAGTTGAAGTTTAAGGGAGTTCCAGAGTTTGAATACACATTTACAGCTCCAGAAAATGTGGAGTAGGTCAGCAGATTTATCTTTGCAGTGAGGGCAGAGTGGGGATTTCTTGGGGTTAAATCATTTATTTGTTATTAGCTGCAGTATGATAAACAGGATGTGTTATAGGCTATTTGGGTGGTGTGGTCTGGTTATAAAAAATGTTGCTTGTGTAATTAGTTTATTTTCTATTAGGCATTTCATAAGCTGGGAGTGTACAATTTAATATTTTTAAGCATTCTGATTGGCCTGTATCTTTCCACCTTTCTTTATTCTCTATCTTTTGACAGTGGAATGATTTTAGTATGGTTGCAGAAGTCTAGAAAATATGTTTTGCATAGGCTTTAGTTAAACAAGCAACTCAATGTGATTGCAGTTAAACAATATATTTATTGAAGCAATCTGGAGGTTGTCAGTAGAAGGTGAACTGGGGTCTTTCAATTTTGTAAAAGATTTTTTTCTGGATAGAATACAACAGACTGACAGTTGAGCACATTGGCTGAAATATTTGCTGGTATTAAGCTGATTGTTGGCTTGTCTTGTAATTGGAATCTTTTGTTATTATCAAGATGAAAAAAATGAAAAGCTTTTGTCAGTATCCTGGGTTATAATCTAGGTCCAGAAAATTTTACTTGTGGGATTTTGTGTTTCCACTTGTTCTCTGTAGGTGCAACAGAAGATGGATGGATTGTGGAAATTTGCTTTTTGTAGATCTGTGAAACAATCTTGCTTAATTTTTTCTAATTAGAAGCTGTCACATTTTTAATATTTATTTGTATTTGTTGAGAAAATTTATTACGTTGTTTTGCTTGTAGTGACTAGATTAGTATTCATGTAGCTAATGTTTTATAAGTCATTATAAATGCATTGTAAATACTTAGCACGTATGCCAAGTATTGGACCTATGGCATAACATAATGCACACAAATCCTTAAATGCCAAAATACTGACCCTAAAAGATCGAACTATGAAAGACTAAAACTGACAAAAAATATTTAATCCATTTATTATGCAAGGAGAACAACCCCCTGCATCTACAGCACCACCTAAAATTATACATACCAACTCAATATTGCATCACAATGGGAAAGGACAACTTCCCAAATCCAGCTTTACCATGACCTCCCACAAACAGATACCAGCACATACCTCAACTGTCAAATCTATTTCAGAACATCCCTAATTTTGCCTTACATTCTTAGCCTGCTCTTGAAAAAAGTTTTGAATATCTACACTGTCATTCCAAGGGGATCCAGTACCTGACAGCCTGGGAGGACATGATTGACAGACCTCAATGCTTTGCCAGAGATGGCCTTCATCTGTCTCTCCTGGGCTTCAGGCTTTTGGCAAAGACTCTTGCCTCCCCATAAGGCCTTTTTTAGGCAAAGTCATCAGGATAAAATTACCAATGTGAAAAATTCTTCTAAACAAAATTTAAAGGTCATGCTGCTAAATGGTAGGAGTCTTAACACAAAACTGCACTCATTGCAAGCTTTCCTCAACCTGGAAGACGCTGACTTGTGCAGTCACTGAAACCTGGTTCAAAGCTGCAGACAACACCCCGGCCTTACCAGGTTACTTGTCCTACCATACTTTCAGACCCCAAATGGAAGGCTACAAAGCTAAAGGAGGTGGGCTTTCAATATTTATCAAGGACACACACACCTCCAAGCTGGTCAAACAGTATGACACACAGGAGACACTCCAGGTGCAGTTAACTGTTCACAAATTACCTACTCAAATCCTAGCTAGCTACACACCCACAATCATGAATCAGCAGGTTTACTCCACCTATCTGGACTTACTTGAATCCATCAAGATTCAAACCTCTAACCTAATCCTGGATGGTTTTAACTACCCAACTATAGAGTGGAAGACCTATTGAAGATCAAACACGAACCCCCAGAGATTCCTTAACTTCATGAATGCCAGTGTATTGGATCAGCTGGTCAACACCCTCACAAGAGGCAAAAATATCCTGGAACTGGTACTAACCAATATGAGTAGCCACTGTAGTACCCTTACAGCGTCATTCTACTTGATAAGATCCGACCATAAAGCAATCACTTTCAAAATCACCATCTCTCCTGACCCCCCCCCCCCCTTGCAAGGATCGAACAAAAAACATTTTCCAAAGCTGTCTACATCCTTCTGGGAGCAGGTATAAGCAGCTTCACAGCCAACATCCCTTCAGTTGAAACAAGAACTAATGTCCAAGCCTACACCAAAAATCTATATGACCACCTATATAGCTGCATGGACTCAGCAGTACCTGACAGAACCAAATCATCTTTGTCAAGGAAAAGTAAACCAATCTGGCGGGCAGTAATACAAAAGCAGCTCTATAATAAAAGGAAAAAATTGCTGTCCAGGACTAAAAAGGTGCCAAGTTGGACATAATCTCTCCTTTGTCTGAACAAACAAATAAGTTTACTGGTGAAATCCTCTAAGGCTAACTTCGAGCCCAAATTAGTCACATCCACAAAGGACAATCACATGGCCTTCTTCACATACGTCTGCAATCTCAAAGGTAAATCCCAAATCTGCTCTGAATTGTTGGTCAAGAACACCACATACAGAAATGCCATAGATATAGCCAACCTGCTGGTAGACAAGTTCAGTGAAAACTTCAACCCCTGCCCCCTCATCAGTAAACCAGGACATCCCCAGCACCTGACCCCCTCCCCTCATCACCAGGGAGTAAGTCATTAATGCCCTCTCAAAGGCATGAAATATAGCCTCCATGGTACCCAACAATATCCCTGGCTGTGTCTTACATGAACTCAGGCAAGACCTCTCAGCACCACTAGGCATCCTATCCAACCAAAGCCTGTGCTCCGTCTTCATCCAAGCAGAATGGAGGACAGCCACTGTCATCCCTCTACAGAAAGGTGGAGCATCCACCAACCCAGGCAATTATCGACACATCAGCTTAACTAGCATGATCTGCAAGGCCATGGAATGCATTATTATGGACTTTATAAACAAGGACATTGGCAACTTCCAAACGCTTGATGCCACACAGTTTGGATTTGTCAAAGGGAGATCATGCCTATTAAACTCGGTCGCCTTCTTCAAAACAATGAGCAAAGCCATGGATGAGGAGAAGACAGTGTGCATCACCTACCTTGACCTAGCCAAAGCCTTCAACAATATTTCCCAAAACTCTACCAGCTAGGCATCAACTCGTGTTACCAGATGGGGAGCTAACTGGCTCACTGATAGAACCCACTCAGTCAAAATAGGGGAAGCCACCTCTAGTAGTAGACTCGTAACAAGTGACATACCCCAAGAATTGGTCTTGGGGCCTCTACTGTTTGGGATATACTTTTCTGAGGTGCAAGCCAAAACCAGTAGTCTGCAGCTGACTAAGTTTGCAGATGACTCCAAGCATGATACTTTCATAAATTCCCCTAGTGATGTGAACATCCTCCAAGAGGGCCTTACCCAAACTAATGACTGATGCCAGAAGCATGGCCTCAAACTGAATGCCAAGAAATGCATCATTATCCCCTTTGGTGAAAATGTCATCCTCATTAATTATCACATTAATAACTATGTATGAAGCACACAGTTAGCCATGAGGCTCTTGGCAACCACGGTTGATAGTGACCTGAGTTTTGACCACCACGTTGCCTCCATTGTACGGAAGGCTTTCTACTTGGCCCAATTCATATGTAAGAGTATTTCATCCAGGAACAAGGAGGTCATAACATCCCTTTACTGCTCTCTTATCAGACCCATTATTCAGTACAATGCCCCCTTCGGCATGTACCTTGCCAAGCACATTCAGCAGTTGAAGATACCACAGAGGTTCCTGACCAGGAAAATCCATGGTCTCAAACATCTATCCTATACAGATATGTTAAAAGTTCTGTCCCTCTACTCAGTCTCATACAGACTGTTTAGAGGTGACCTGTGTCTGGCATATAAGGCCGTCTCAGACTCAGCCTTTATGGAGTTGACGCATATCTGTAAGTCAAAATCCACTTGCACAACCCACGTGCAAAGCCTCAAACTGGTCTGTGACATTTATAGAACTTGTTAGTGGGATAGATTTGTGTCCCAACGACTCCCCCATCTATGGAATAGACTCCCTCTCCATGTCAAGCAGAGTACCTCACTAGCCCTCTTTAAGAGGAACCTGGACTGGATGGGAAATAGATAATATACCCCTAAGATCCCACCTGTGTCCCTGCTGGACAGGGGAAACAGACGCTGACTTTGTAGGAACATGGGTGAAATTTTTGGCTAGGCTTATAAGGGCCTCCGGGCCAATAGCCTAGTATTGCCCTATGAACCTACTAAATCTGTAATGATAACAGACAGTTAATTATCTGAAATATTAGGCTTTCATGCTACTTAATATTTAGAAAATGCATATTAATGCATCACCTGGTATTCCTAAACTGGCACCAACACTTTTAATATTCTGAACACTCAACCAAAATATTTGATGTTCCAAATGTTCAATCAAATG
This sequence comes from Protopterus annectens, assembly GCF_019279795.1. Classification (NCBI taxonomy): domain Eukaryota; kingdom Metazoa; phylum Chordata; order Ceratodontiformes; family Protopteridae; genus Protopterus; species Protopterus annectens. The sequence continues at coordinate 846,875,041 of NC_056749.1, read as the reverse complement.
TCAGTAACCCTAAAATTATAAATTTATATTTATACTTTCAAAATGGTTATGGCATCTAGTTAAAAGCTTCACATAATGCTCTGTGAATGGTAGGACACATTTTCTTACTTATATATGTTCCTTTTTAGGTTATTTTGGTTATTTCTATATACCAGTTTTCTTTCCAGGGGATTCATCAGTATTGTGCACACATCATGCTGAAGCCATCACAATAAATTGTGTTAGCATGACAAGCAACATTGCTCATTAAATATGCAATAAGCCAAGGCATACAGCATTATGTGGAGCCAGCACAGGTTCATAGTTGCCGGAACCATAGGGTGAGGGTGAGGGAGCACCCCCCCACACTTTTACAGCTGCAAGTCCTATACGCGGAGGGTGCACACATGCATTGCATTTAAACACAAAGTGCACCTGATCACATCATTGCTCCCAGATGCAACACAAAGGCTCCATTTACTGAAGCTGCTTTCATGCTCCATTTTACATTAGCTGCTGGTGCTCTGTTTTACTGATTATTAGGTGTGTGTGTGTGTGTGTGTGTGTGTGTGTGTGTGTGTGTGTGTGTGTGTGTGTGTGTGTGAGTGCTCCGTTTTACTGATTATTAGGTGTGTGTGTGCTCCGTTTTACTGATTATTAGGTTTGTGTGTGTTTACTGATTATTAGGTGTGTGTGTGTGCTCCATTTTACTGATTATTAGGTGTGTGTGTGCTCCGTTTTATTGATTATTAGGTTTGTGTGTGTTTAATGATTATTAGGTGTGTGTGTGTGCTCCGTTTTACTGATTATTAGGTGTGTGTGTACTCTGTTTTACTGATTATTAGGTGTGTATGTGTGTGTGTGTGTGTGTGTGTGTGTGTGTGTGTGTGTGTGTGTGTGTGTGTGTGTACTTCGTTTTACTGATTATTAGGTGTGTGTGTGTGTGTGTTTGTGTGTGTGTGTGTGTGTGTGTGTGTGTGTGTGTGTGTGTGTGTGTGTGTGTGTGTGTGTGCGTGTGTGCTTGCGTGTGTGTGTGTGTGTGTGTGTGTGTGTGTATACTCTGTTTTACTGATTATTAGGTGTGTGTGTGTGTGTGTGCTCCATTTTAGTGATTAGGTGTGTGTCTGTGTGTGTGTGCAATGATTATAGGGTGTGTGTGTGTGTGTCTGTGTGTGATGCCCCAGTTACTTATAACTGGTGGTTAGGATTGCCTAGGCTCAAATCCTGAGCCTTAGGTACAACAGCCTGCATTCTCTACCCACACCACCACAGAGTCCATAGCTTTCAGCTGTCTAGATTTTCACATATATTGGTCTGTTCCTCTTAAAATGTGTGGTTTTGTGGCAAATGAACGATAACAAAATTCACTAAATAATGACAGCCCTTTAAGTTTCACTCTTCCTATCATTTTGGAAACACATTGGTAACACAAAACACTATTTCAACAACTTTCTGAGATTATACAAGCAATATTTAAAATGTGTCTCTGGTTCTGGGCCTTTGCTGCCCCCCCAAATAAATGTTGGCTTTTTTCAGATTTCTTCTGCTGTGAAATTGAGAGATTAGTTGTATCAAGTGGCTGGTGCAGTGGTTGTGTTGTTGTCTCACAGCAAGAGGTTCTCTAGTTTGATTCTTGGCTGGAGTGCTTTCTGTGCAGTCTGTATGTCCTCTCTGTGTTCATGTGGGTTTCCTCCCATGTTAGAAAGACATGCATCTCGAGCATTTCTCCCTGGGCCTCTGCTGAAAACCGGCTTATTTCCATGTCAGACTTTCCTATTAAACAAATGTTAAATAAAAAGAAATTCAAGGAGCTGAAAGCTTCAGTGGAAGAGGAGTTTAGTGCTACTTATTCCAAGTCTGTTTGCATTGTTAGTAGCACAACAGGTAGTAGCCTTGCTTTTGATACAAAAGGCTATGGGTTCTTCTCCCAGATTATGTAGATGGATTGCTGATACTCTACTGTGTAGTACTTTAAAGGGAGTGGATGCTGCAGTCCTGTGAATGCTCTCTTTTGGAGGAGTTACCTAGTAACTATGAACCTGTCATCAGTTTGCCATCCATTCCCTATTACAATATTACTAGCTTATCATTTTTAATGTAACATAGGCAATTTTTCTTCAAGGGCAACAGACACTTTATTTGTAGATGAAACAATGAAATATAAAGTTGTTTCCTAGCAGCAACCTGTTCATTAGTTATAAATCCCTTTAATGTGGAATTATTTAAATGACACTTCCGCAGAGATTTTGTTTATTTACTGACATTTGAGGATTGTAATGACAGAAGTTTGAGTGGCCTTTCATGGCTGAAATTTTCTGAAATGGGTTGTTTTGTCATTATTGGTTCATATATTTTGTTTCATTGTTTACTAGAAGACTGTTCAAAACTACAAATTTAAAACACATTCTAACTGCTGCTGTATTATACAAGGAATATAATTTAAAACAATCAGGAAGGTGAATCAAAGAATGCATACATGTATGCATGGCCCTAAAAATGTGTTTGAAAACAGTCCAGAAGAAAGTGTGAAAGGCTCAAAATCATGGGCAAAATTTAAGCTTTACTCTTGTTAACAAAGCAATGGATGAAGGTAAAACAGTTCACACCACATTACCTTGACCTGGCCAAGCCTTTTGACACAATCCCCTAGCTGGATTGCCATCTTGCTCACAGGATGCAGGAGATCAAAATAGGGGAAGAGACCAGTCATCAATGGAGTCCCCCAGGATTCGGTGTGGAGACTTTTTCTGTTTGGCATATACACCTCAAAAGTAAATGGAAATACCAAAGGGCTTTCACTGGCCAAGTTTGAGATGACTGCAAGCTAGGAGCAGTTATTGAATCCCCAAATGACTTAACCATCATACAGAAAGATTTGTTCCAAATGAGTACTGGTGTCAAAATCATGACAATGTCATCTGAAATCTACAGAAAGGTTGGTTCCAAACAAGAACTGTTATCAAAATCATGACAATGCCCTCTGAGAACTGACCCAATTGTTTTGCATTTGGGAACTTGTGTGTACAGTGGCCTAACTTTTGACCAACATGTGCCAATATAGAAAGCCTTTATATATTGCACAGCTTAGAAACAAATTGTGACTAGATCTACATATGTTGTTGCCCCCCTTTACAAAGCTCTCATTAGGTCAATCATTTTGTTTAATACCCACTTGGGCATATATCTGTCCAGCCCCGTGAACCAATTGGAATACCTTCAGAGATACCTAACTAAAAGGATACAAGTTCTAAACAATAGGTTTTGTATGGACCACTTCAAAGATTTATTACTATACTCGTTATCATGCAGAGTGCTTAGAGGTGACATGTCTGGCATTCAAAGCATCCTCTGACTTAATAAAGATGGAACTACTGAGCATCAGCAAGTCAAATGGCATCAGAAATGCTCAGTCCAGTTATCTAAACTGAATGTTGTAGAGAGATGGATATATATCACAGAGGCTACCACTGTTCTAGAACAGACTATCCATAAAAATAAAACAAAGCTCATCTGTTCATATTCAAATGCAACTTCGATCTAAGGATGGGTAATAGAAAATGTACTCCAGGATTGCCCCTCATGCCACTAATGGATAGAGGCAGTTCCCAAATGCTGCATCCCTTACATGGGTCCCCTCAAATTATCTGTGTTATGATCACAGTTATTCTCACTAGGGATAATAGGCAATTATCAGCCATGGGATAGGTGAGACCAATCAGAAAATTTTAATTCAAGCACCAAAAGGGAATTGGCTAAGCTTAAAATGTCCTCCAATCGAACCTATGTTGTGATAGTAAATAGTTATAACAAATTGCCCTTTTTAGATCACTAAGTGCCCCTTTCACCCTCCACCTCCCCCCCAGTCTTCAACAGCTTCTGGCACCTATGCATAGGCTCATGGCCATGGCGTGGTATGCATCAACATGGCCATATGTGTGCACACAATCTAAACCAAAAAGTGTATGCAACAAACCAGAGATTCAAAATGTGTGTGTGTACAATCTAAACCAAAGCGTGTGCATGGCAAACCAGAGATTCAAAATCAAGTGTACACGATCTAAACCAAAGAGTGTACACAGCAAACCAGAGATTCAAAATCAAGTGTGCACGATCTAAACCACAGAGTGTGCATAGCAAACCAGAGATTCAGAATCTGTATGTGCACAATCTAAATAAAAGAGTGTGCATGACAAACCAGTAATTCAAAATTAAGTGTGCACAGATTTAATATCAGTTAGGTAAATTGGGAGTACACAAGTGAGGGAAAGCGTTGCAACAAATGGATAATGAAAGCTGATACTGTTGTAAAGCTCACTGAAGGAAATCATACATATGTTTAATATTACTGTCAAAGTGCTTTGCATTAACAAACAGTCATTACATTTTAGCATAAGAAACTTTTGAAGGTTAATATGACATTTAAGACTTTTTGAATTCTACACAGGCACATCTCTCAAATTTGCAATGCAGGAATACTGGACAAACACACATATAATTGCGTGGACAAATGCACAAACTTAGAGGAAAAATTGTACATACTGCCCCTAGCAGTTGTGAAATTGGATACAATAACATTTGTGGCAGTAATATGCATACTGTGAAGGGTTTGAATGGAGGCAATAGAAAATATCAATCATTAGTGATTGCATTCCAAAGATATGCCAGATAAACAGAAATGTCAGGAGGAGCAGCATTCACATTTTAATGATGCATAAAATGGACAAGCTGTGAAAAACATAGAAAATGAGATGTGAGTACAAACAAGATATGGGACATGTATCAGACATGACTCACACTGAGGAAGTTGATCAGGATGTATATGTGTAAATGTTTATGGTCATGTTTAAAGGTGAGGACAGCAACACCTATCAAAAAGTCATCAGGAAGTATGTATGGGAATGTATATGACCATGTTAATAGTGAGCACAACAGCCCCTATCAAAGGGTCATATCAAAGGAGGATATATCAGAACGGTATACATTCATAAGTTTGAAGGCCACATCTTTGACACTGTGGCCACGAACTGCAAACCGTGAAATTTGAAAATCGGTAAAACTGAAGCACAAAATTACAAAACCTCACCCCTTTCCTGAACCATGGTAGCACTCGTTTGGGTGGTGTTGCGATCTGAAATGTCGAAATTTTATATTTTTACGACATTTAGGGAATTCGGCGTGATAGAATTCGGCTAAATGGTTCATGTTTAAGCACATTTGGAAATGTGTTTTCAAACATATGAAGGTATAACATCAGAACACATCAGCGCAGTAAGTCACCATTGTCTAGCAACAAGTCTTTTATGCACTGCTTCAATGTGTATTGGTTAGGATTGGAAAGGATGCCTACCTAAGTCACAGTCACATGACATTTACTAGACCTAATGGCACTAGGCAAACATTTGTACAGCAGTAATAATTAAAGGACCATGTGAAGGGTGTGTGACAACATTATTACAAACTGACAAATGACATGAGTATTGTGCAACATCCAACAACAATTCTTGGATCCCAGTGCACAACATACCTCACAAACATTAGGAACAACACATCAGAGTTACAGTGAACTGTGCAACCTGCAAGAGAAGACAGAATACATTTTTACGATGCTTATATCTCTGGAATTTTCCTCCACACATCAACTCTAACTTCCATTGCCCAATGGTCAGCAGAAAAATGCAGAAAAAGGGAAGTTCCTAACAGGTTTTATGTTAGAACAAGAAATGAGATTTACCATTTTCAAGTAATGAATAACGATGCTGCTTTGTGCTAATAGTCATGCAATTAATGACATAAAAGGTATAATGTTAAACTGGGCACGCTTACAAGGAAGTGCAACCCTTAGGGATAAGATTCAGTCACCCATCTAAAAAAACAATAAAATATATCACATCACATCTGTTGTGTAAGCCATTATAGTATGTAAACATTTTGTTACACAGTCAAAGTACCCACTGTTGGATGTGAACTCCTGCATGATTCACAGTCATTACATCGGGGCAGTACCTGATGATGCCATAGAAGAACTTATGACACAGTCGGCAGAAGGATAAATTGACCATTGTGTTGAAATGCATATGCTCTCCTTCCAACAGCAGTACAGCAGCTGGGTGACCAAAACAATCCATCTGCATAAATGTTGCCTGTAAACACAGTTGTACACATTCATATCTGTGAAATAAGCCATTCCTACCTCTTATCATTTTCCTTTTCTGACACACTCATGCTAGGAGCACACTGCTGGATTCAAACACCCACCTAACGCATACTGCACACAGAAGAAGTCAGAGCAAGTTGTCAGAAAGAACACAGTTGAAGAGTTAACACATATGAAAAGGGAGTGTATCACCAGGGAGATCAAAACATTCCACATGTGAAACCATTACCACTAAGTAAGGTTGTACCCACCACATCTGTTGTTAAAGACAGCCCTACTTGTTGACAGCTGCTGTTGTACACACTTACACAAGGTGCATTCTGCTAGATTTAAACATATGTCTATCTAACTCAAAATCTCTATACCTGTGCATTAGCTGCTGATGCCATAGAAGTCATGGCACAGTAATATAAAAGCACACAGTTGATATGTCAAAGTGAGCACTGTCTTTGAAAATATATGGCCTACCTCAAAACAGACTACAAAATGTGAGGGATATTAACCCTTTCTCTCTGTAAATGTGACTACCAATTGGAACTGTATATATCATATCTGTTGACAATACCAGTCCTGCCTGTTTCATTTGCAGTTATCCGTGGTTGTACTTGTTATCAATGTCAAAATGTTACCACTAACTGTAACTGCACATATCACATCTGTTGAGAAGGTCACTCCTGCCATGATATTGTTTACTAATACACACAGTCATACTAATTACACACTACTGGACTTCCACCTGCTTACCCAACTTTACAGACTGCGGAGCTGTGTTCTAACTGCTGATGCCAGAGAAGAAGTCAGAATGCACTTCTCAGAAAGCACACATTTGAAGGGTTATCTTGAGCAAGGTATTTGAATGTATATTGCCACCTTTAACTCATTCACTCCAATGGATCTCAGGAAGTTTGCATTGTAACTTCTGGTACAGTGAGACTATGAATAATTTACTTAATGATGAGAAATTTTACTTGGTTATTTGTAAAAGCAAGGTTAAACAGATGGAAACTAGCATTCGATGCACACTGAATAAATTAGCAGGAATTACTACAGAAGGAGCTACTTGGTTATTTTTTGATAAAAGATCCTTTACTTTCCATCATACAAGGGATACCCAAGTTGCATAAGAATAGTACAAATCCACCTATGTGTCTTATAGTTGCAGGACGCAACTGGTGTACCAAGCCCATATCTATTTATTTAGAAAAGTCCCTGAAACCATTGTTTAGTGTCATACCGCATGTTTTGAAAGATATGCAGCATTTCTGAGTGATTTATCCACCCACATGGAACATTCCACTGTTGCTACCAGGAATTTGCTGTTGGTCACCTTAGATGTGACCTCTTTATTTATGGTCATACCCAATGACCTGGGTTTGGGTATGATACAAGATTTTCTGAGGTTGCATTCACAGTTTGATGAGTCAGACAGTATGCTTGTTAAGGTTCTATTACAGTGTGTATTAGAGAACAATGTGTTCTTGTTTAATGAAATAATTTTCTGGCAACGGAATGGCGTAGCTATGGGCACATCTTGTGCCAATAGCTACACCAATTCTGTTATGGCAGTATGGGAGGATAAATACATTTTCAATGGACCCTATAAACAACAAGTAGTATTTTATAGAAGGTTCTTGGATGATTTCTTACTTCTGTGGAATGGAATAGAAGACGAACTTAGGGAATTTGATGAATATATTACTAATACTACAACATTTTTAAGATTTACTTCTAATGTGTCCTCTAGTAAAATAGATTTTTTGGATGCCACTGTAGAGATGGATGGTGATAGGGGTTTGTTCACTAGATTATATAGGAAGTCTTGTCATGTTAATCATTTATTAGCTAGAGACAGTATGCACCCCCCACATTTTTCAGAATGTCGTCAGAAATCAAATATTTAGAGCTTCTAGGCTTAATGTCCGGGACAGTGATTTTGACAACTAACTTAATATTTTACAAATGGAACTGGCTACAGAGGTTATGATACACACAATATTTTAAGGAACATAGGTGAGGTTCAGTCTCTTAGATCTAGCACAGTAAATCTTACTTTTCTAGAAAGACACACCAGGCAATGAGGGATAAAAGAAAGGCTATAAACTTAGGGTTCCCCTATATTATACTTCTGATGTTTCTTCCTATATGAATGGTATTAGGAGACACTGGGGAATTTTAACAACAGACCGTGACATCAGTAAGCTGATAGACACACTACTCCCAGATTCCTTTTTAGAAATATGAAATCACTGAAAAAGCAGCTTTGTTACCCTACCATGGATTCTGTGCAGCATAGAAATAAAGTCACAATGCCCTATGGTAGGTGTTCAATGTGTTCATATATTGATAACAGTGCAAAATTTACACATCCAGACCAAAAAAGGGATTATGAGTTTCATATATTTGCTACTTGCAGTACGGAACATGTTGTTTATTTAGTTCACTGTAAGGAATGTTCCAAATGTTATATGGGAAAGACTGATAGGGGTTTAAGGGAGAGAATAAAGGAGCATGTTTATTATATACAAAAGGGAACCACAACTAGTGCTTTGTCAAGACATGTACTGGCTATTGCTTCTAGGCACACATTCAAATTTCTTGTTATTGGTAGAGTCTATGAGACTATAAGGGGTGGTGATATAAGGAATCAAGCAGAACAGATGGAAGCTAAGTGGATTATTAGGTTGAGGGGAGATTTTGGGCATGGGCTGGATATGTTTGTACTCATTAAACCCAAACTGAAGTCAAGACCACTAGCCAGATGAGAGTATTTGCCTTTGCATCTGCAATTATATATGTTTGTATTCTTGTTAGCTAAAGCAATAGTTTTACTTGCTTATAGGAAGTTTTGTATATATTATTATTATAATAGAGTTTTTATGTTGCATTTATATGTACATGTTTTTATGTACTGTTTAAATAACATATATTTTAGCTGTAGTTCTTTAAATTTTGTGGTCATGTGATTTAACACTGTTTCATTGTTCTACTTAAAAGCCAGTTTTGGTTCAATATGTTTGTTATCTGATAAAGCAGCAGTAGCTGCAAAAGAGGCTATGACCTACAATAAATTAAGTTTTTAACCTGATGATTTGCCTTGGGTCAATCAGTGTTCGTGGAGCAGTTAGTATCTAATTACCTGCAATAAACAGATGTCAAATATTAATACAGTTGAGTTTGGCAATGTGTAGGCTTTAAGATGAAATATTTTAAAACCTTGTACATAGCATGGTTTTGAATTATTGATGCAAATATGAACAAGCAATATTTGACACCTACAGGCGTCAGTAGGAGTTAACTGCAGATGCACCTGGAGGCGTCACTTGGATGTAATGAATAAGACAGCACAATACTTGGGGGATCAAAATCCTCCGCCCTAAATAGAATTGGGCATACCACATCTGTTGAGGAAGCCAATTCTCCCTGTTACTATTTTTTTACACACTTATACAAGGTACACCCTGCTGGATTTGAAGTCCTGCCTACTTCCTTATATAGTTTCTAGACTGGTTTATTAACTGCTGATGCCACAGAGAAAGTCAGATCAGAGTCATCAGAAAGCACACAGTTGAAGGGTCATGTTAAGCAGTGTGTTGGAATGCATATGGCGCCCTTTAAAAGAGAGTACACTTAGGAAATAAAAGCACCCCCCCCTGTATAAATGTTATCTCTACAGGAAGATGCACATCATATCTGTTAAATACCCCAGTCTTGCCTATTACCATTTGTTTTTGCATATAAACACTGCTGGATTCAAACATCTACATACCTCACTGCAAAACGTTGCACAGGGATGAAACAATAAAAACAGTTGATAACATTCAAGTGTACTGATTTTTTAACTTTTTGGGTTTCAGCACTTATAAATGTAGACTAACTATTCATAATGTCACTTAGACAACACCTCCACAAGAGCTGAGCAGTGTACTTATGTCATTATACTGGGACACTGACATCAGGAACATGTGGTGCTACATGAACAGTTAAACGAAAAAGGAGAAATTCAACTACATATGCAGATCATGCTACTTCTGAAATGTGCAGTTATTTTTTACTATAATCATGGTATGATTATTTATTTATTTATTTTTCCCTTACGCATTACAATTGTGTTTCTGAAATTATTGGCGACATGGGAATGGTAATGCATATGATAGAAAAAAACAACTTTCTGCAAGGCAGACTTATTCATAACATTATTGTGCATTCCTAAATTCTGCTACCTTTGCTCAAGCAATGTATTACATCTTGATGTAAATATAATCCTTTTTTATGCGTATATATGCTTTAGGTTTCAGCTATATTCAAAGTGTTGTGCATATCTCTTACATTTTTAGCCATCTTCTTCCCATGCATGAGATGTGTGCACAGCCACTTCATGTACATTTTACAACATGTGGACAACTATGCGGATCAAGGTTCAGACCCATTTCAATGTGACTATAACTTAAACATATTTCTAAGGGTTACGTGTCTGACACATCCTTTCGAGGTGTGATTTTAATTTGCATGGTTCAGTAATACATCATTAATAGACTAGTACTGCTAATAAGGCTTACAAAGCATTAGCTAAGCAAAATCTTTATTATTTTACTGCTCAAGCATGTGCATTTGTGTAGAAAACACGTACCAACTATCATACCTGCATCAACTAACAACAATGACCAGACTTTTCCGGTGCTTCCTTTACCGATCAGGAATTACCAATTAAGGTTGAGATCTTACAGCAGGGGGAGGAAAAGACAAAATACTTCGACAGAGAGAATGAAAGAAAGACCAAAACAAATGAAAGTACAGACATAGACTGTTCAAAGTTAGTATTGAATATGTGCAGATATAGATTAAGTGCTACTGAAGAATCCCTTCTATGAAAAGGTCTGTCATTTATCCCTTCTTTGCGGATTGATATTTCTGACCTTGCAGTTGATATGAAGTTACTTGTGAGGAATGCAATGCAATGCTAAAATGAATGTATAAAGATACAAATAAGCATATTACTAGTTTTAGGAAACTGAGTGCATATGTGCCATTGTTGCATCCATTATTAGAAACGTTTGATAAATTGTGTGTGAATGATTTAATGATATTAATGAATAGTATGAAACAAGGGAAACTGTTTCATAATTTAACAGCAGAAGAAAAGAGGGCCCTTACTGTATTACAAGATAATGAAACAATTGTTATTAGGCTGGCCGATGGGAGCTGTTGTGATTATGGATTGTGATGTTTATGAGAATAAGATGTTGGAAATGTTAAATGATGATGAAACATATATTCCTTTGACAAACAGGCATTTAAATTGTATTATTACAAATGTGCATGCAGATCTTTATGATAATTTGATGAGTAGAATGATAGACAATGATATGTAGAAGTATTTTTTGGTAGAAAATCCGATAGTCCCTTCTATTAGGGGGTTACCCAAAGTACACAAAGACCTATTGAATCCTCTTTTAAGACCTATAGTTTCCAGTCAGGGATGGTTCACTGAGCCCATATCTATATTTACAGAAAAACAACTGAGACCCGCTGTGGATGTCACTGATGTGGTTCTGAAAGACACAGAACATTTTCTTTCATCTCTATCCAGTTTTGTTTTTTCAGATAATTATGTTTTAGATGTTATATTTGTTACATTAGATGTAACTTCTTTATTTACAATGATACCCTACGAGGTCGGTGTGAAGTATGTTAGGCAGTTTTTGTCTAATACAAATAACATTCCTCATGACAAAATTGTACTATGCTGTATGCTATTAGAGTTGGTCTTAATGAATAATGTGTTTTTATATAAGGATAAATACTTTCTTCAAAAGAAAGGAGTAGTCATGGGCACGCCATGTGCAAACTCTTACTCCAATGTAGTCATGGTGTTTTGGGAAACCGCACATATTATGACCAATAGAGACTATTCTAGACATGCATTCTATTCTAAAATATTTGTTGATGATGTATTTTTGCTATGGAGAGGAACAGAACTGGAGTTAGAAATCTTTATTACTTATATAAATACTGCCACAGATTTTTTACAATTTACTGGTAAATGGTCTAAGAATAGTATAGATTTCTTACATGTCCTCATCACAAAGAATGGGGATGATATCTCTATGACCATTTATAAGAAAGAATGTAAGATAAATAATTTATTATATAAACAAAGTATGCAACCCCCATATTTATAAAAATATAGTGAAAGGACAAGGTCTTAGAGTATTGAGATTAACTAGTACAACAAAAGATTATGAAGTAGCTTTGAAAAAATTTAGGGAAAGATTTTTTATATAGGGGATATAAAGATAATGAGTGTACCCTCTCACTTCATGATTGGAATTTAGATTGTGGGGGTAAGGGCAAATCTTTCTTCAGAGATCACTGGACGGAGACTTGTAGTCCTGGAGTTGGTAGGGTGGACCACTGAGATAAATGTAGAGTTGTTATCCCTTTTACATCTAATAATGTGGATGTACATAATGTGATATCCAGAAATTGGAAGACACTCATAGCAGATGAGAAGTAAAGGAACTGGTGGGACAGGTACCATGATTTGCATACACAAATAACAAATATTTGAAGAGACTGCTATGTTATGAGAGGGGTAGAAAATGGCATAGCATGTTACATAGGATTGGCACCTTTGAATGTCGAATAGGTCATTTTTGCTCTTATATGGCCAATACTAATAAATTCACTCAACCAACTACTGCAAGAGTATATGAATTTTGACAATATGCTGACTGCAGGACTAGAGATGTGCTATATTTAGCCTCTTGTGTTAAATGTCCTGCTTTCTATGTAGGGAAAACAAACCACCCTAAAAGAACATGTGGGGGAATATCTTTATTGAATAAATAAAGAGGATGAAATAATGCACTTGCAAGGCATGTTTGCAGTGAAGGGTTAGCGCACAGGTCTACATTTATGGTGTTAGAGTTAGTTTTTAGGAGTCCTCGAATGGGTAACATTAAAAATATGACAGAGAGATCTGAAGCAAAATGGATTATTAAACTTCAAGCAGATAAGTTATTTGGCTTGAATCTACAAAGCCATTTTAGTAGACAGACCTTTGAATAAGTAGGATTTTACTGTGTTGGACGTCTGTTTGATACATTTAAATATATGTTTATTTTTGACTTTTAAATATATTGCCTGTGTAATGTCTTAAGATCTTTCATGTTTTTTATGCTTTGTATATGCATTCTTAGGCATATGTTTTTATCTGAGAGAGCGATTGTTTGTATTAGATTTTGTTGTATTTACGTATTTAATATTGTGCCTTAATTAGTTTAGTGGTATCATTGGTTAGAATAGGATGATTCATGTTATGCTCTTTATTTAAGTAGAATGTTTTGTGAATGTTATTCTTGAAGTCTGAAAAAGCATCGTACTTAGGACATGAAAGTGCATACTTTTACTGGTGTTCAATAAATTCTACCTCACAGCCATGTTTGTGCCTCCCTGGCTTTCTTTGTGAAAACAAGACAATGTTTTTTTTCCATTGCATGACATGTTGAAAGATTCAAAAAGGGTAATGAAGTGAGAGCTAATTAACATACTCCATGTGGCCAGGGTTGTTTATCTACACCTTATAGTCAAGACATGAGGTAAAAACTTCTTTCATTCTAGTGAACATTACCGTTTACTTCCCAAGTCCTGTCAAACATAAGTACTATCAACATTTTCGCTACAGGACATGGGAGGATAGTCTTTGAAATATTTCAAGGCATGTATTTTTCCATAAACTGCTCATTCTTGGTATGTTGACAAATATTTGCCATGGCTACTGTGTAGCTGTAGTGTTTCAAGAAATTCTGTTCCAGTAATCTGACATGTTCGGGGCGGGGGGGGGGGTCAGTCAAGACACACATTCATGTGTATAACTTTTCTTTATTAATATTGTAACATGCAAAATGTTTAGACTGTCAGTGAGGTGACGTCTATGAGTTTCCTTATAGTCCTCATATTGTTTCTCTGCCTATGGTGCTTTTTATCCTTGGTAGGTATTGATTCTTGCATCTTGTATTGTTTGTTGTCTTATGAGGTTTGTTTTTTATGGGAGGTATACATATGGAATATTATGGTGCTGCTTAGTTTTTACTATACTGCTCACTGACTACATATTGACACATTTTGCTCCATTACTGAAAATGTCTGTACTAACGTGGATGTTTACTTGTGTTTTGACATCCGTTTTTATTCCATCACAACAGGGACATGGCTCCCAAATATAAAATTAAGAAGTGCTCATCATCATGGAAGCTTCCTTTCTCAGATGAAGGCAATAAGCTCATACTACAGACCCCATCTCCATGTTGGATGGCTCTTGAGTTATGTGCCTGTGACAAGGCCTTCCATGCCACATCTACAAGCAGGTGGTTGATGATGTCAGTGCTGTTGGTGGCCAGGGCCCGGGATAGGGCCAGTGATATGATTAAAAAGGCCAATGTTCTAATGGTTTGGCATGAGAATGGAGGACTACTGGTGGTGGGCCACCTACTAAACCATCATTCACTTAGACAGAGAAGATCCTGTCAACTATGAGTGGGCCAGACTGCTCAGCAGAGTGTCATTGTGCAATACTGGTTGTTGTGGCAGTAGAGTAGCAGACCCAGAGGAGTTCCACTATTAATGCCCGAGGTATGCCACTCACATATTTATTATGTCCATCTTTGCAATCGATAGTCACTTGGATGCTTATACTACCACCATCATCTGGTATGTCCAGGTACAATTTGGCATTGAGGTACTATGACCACCTGCACATGGTAGGGGCATACTTACATGTCATGTTTAGCAGTCACTGACATTATAGCATTTGCATGTGTGTTTGAAGTATTTTGTCACAGGTATTATGTGTATTTTTCTTCTTTTTGTTTTGATGTATTCACAGGTGAAGCATTATCTAGTAGCAGCATTGTGGATCTGCCCCTGTTTGACATTGGATGACCATTATCCTCTGACAAGGATGGCAGTGATGAATAGACACAGTCTGGGGCTGCAAGGGGTATGTCAAACACAGGGATTGTGGCACCTACATCCCTCCCCCCAGTATGAGCAGTAAGTATGCATGCGCATACCAGTGACACACAACCATGTGAGGCTGAACAGGTTGATGGTGACATGGTTGAGCAGGTTAGTATGTTACACACAAATGTAGACATGGAGCAATCTTCTCTACCCACTGCAAGTGTGAATACCACACAGGGCTGTCGGTAGAGATATTCAGAGAAGGTATGTTTACAGCCCTTACCCTAAGGTCAGAGTGTCAGTGGCAGCCACCCTGCATATGTACAAGCTCATCATGAAGTCACAAGCAAGTTTCACAAGGGTCTCAGAAGAGTCCATAAGACTACTGCATGTCATGAATTCTGATATATAAGATTGAAAGATTTGTGTGTATAACTCCTTGGACAGAAGTATGCCCCTACCATGTGCAGGTGGTCATAGTACCTCAATGCCAAATTGTACCTGGACATACCAGATGATGGTGGTAGTATAACCATACAAGTGACTATTGATTGCAAAGATGAACATAAATATTTGAGTGGCATACCTGATACCACAGTATAAAGAAAAATAAATATCAATTTCAACAATTGGCTAAGCTTCTGGTGTCATTCAAAGGGGATCCAGTATCTGTTCACCTGGGATGACATGCTCATCAAGCCACGTTGCTTCGCAAGAGATTGCTTGCACCTGTCACCCTTAGGCTTTTGAATACTGGCCAAGGCTTTTGCTGCCCCCATAGTGCCTTTTTTAGGCAAGGCTCATAAGATAATACCACCACCGTAAATAGCACAAGTAACCAAAAACTGAGGGTAATGCTACTCAAAGCCAGAAGTCTAAACTTCAAAATGCATGCACTCAAGGCACTCCTCAGTACTACCATGCAAAAACTCATACCATACTTTTTGGCCACAGAACCCGGACTGAAATACAAAAGGGGGGGTGTATCCATATTCATCAAGGATACCTACACCTCCAGGTTAGTGGAGCAGCATGATACCTCTGAGATCATCCATGTGCAACTAACATTGGGCAAAGCTGCAATGCAAATTGTGGCCTGCTACAGATCACCCACCATGACCCAGGACCCACAATCCGTGTTTCTGGAGACACTGGATAATATGAAGGTCCTACCAAGCACCCTAATATTGGGTGATTTAAATTGCCCAAACATTAACTGGGAGAACTACTCAAGTACTAACTCCCTTGCCCAATGCTTCCTAGAGTTTATAAACTCGAATGCCCTGGATCAACTGGTCAACACCCCCACCAGAGGTGGCAACATATTGGACCTGGTCATCACCAACATGGGCGACCAGTGTTCCACACAGGAGGTCAACTCCTCACTGGTCAGATCAGACTATAGACTAATCACTCTGGATATACACATTCCACCCCCACCCCCAATCAAGGAAACCACAGTGAAAAACTTTTCAAAAGCAAACTTCACATTAATCAAGACTGAGGTGGAAAGGTTCACAGCCCTCATGGAAAGGACAATGCTGTCCAAGCTGCTGAATCCCTTACAAAGGCACTCTATGAGCACTTGCAAGAATGCATGGATCGTGCTATCCAAAGCAAAACTAAGACTCGCTCCTCCAAGAAAAGGAAACCAGTCTAGTGGACCCCTGCCATAAACAAGCTATACAATAGAAGGAGGAAACCAGCACAGAAAATATTAAAATCCCAAGAAGGAAAGACATCCCTGATCAGTATAAGCAAGAAACTACGATTTCTCATAAAATCATCTAAGAATAGCTTTGAAAGAAAAATTGCCAAGGACTCCAAAGATAACTACAAAGCATTCTTCAGCTATGTCAAAAACTTAAGTGGAAACTCTCAAATCTGCTCTGAGTTAGTGCAGAATGCCACAAAATACACTGAACCGACTAATATTTCCAACATTCTGGCCGACAGGTTTAGTGCAAACTTCACCTCTCTCTCACCCCCTAAAGGGCCCATAACCATAACAGAAGAATGTAGAGCCCTGGCAATCACTGACACACAGGTTAAAACAGACCTATCCAAAGCCAAAAACACAGTTTCAATGGGGCTGGATGGTATCCCAGGCTGTGTCTTACATGAGCTCCAAAATGAACTAACCCTTCACTTAAACATACTGTTCAAACTCAGCCTCTCTACAGGCTACGTACCCATAGAATGGCACACAGCAACAGTTATCCCACTCTACAAAGGTGGAGCCACAACAGACCCCAGGAACTATCACCCTATAAGCCTGACTAGCATGGTCTACAAGGCTATGGAGTGCATCATCATGGAACTCATTAACAGAGACATTGGGAACCTCCAAACATTGGACCCTACCCAGTTTGGCTTTGTTAAGGGCAGATCAATCCTCCTAAACCTGATGGACTTCTTTCAGACAGCTACCAAGGCTTTAGACAAGAGAAAAGAGGCCCACACAACCTACCTAGACCTCGCAAAGGCTTTCAACACCATTCCCCATTCTGGTATTATAGACAAGCTCACCAGCCTGACCATAAACCCCTGTGTCATGAGATGGATTGCCAATTGGCTCATGGATAGAACCCACACTGTGAGAGTTGCAGGCTCTAGGTCCAACTCTAAACCGGTTACAAGTGTCGTCCCCCAGAGCTCAGTCCTGGGACCCCTCCTGTTTGGTATATACTTCTCAGAGGTACAGGCAAGCACAGGAGGACTATGGCTGACCAAGTTCACAGACGACTGCAAACTGGCAAACTGGGGGTCACAACTGACTCTCCAGCTGATACAGACATCCTCCAGAAGGGTCTCACTGAGATGGATACCTGGTGTCAAAATCATGGCCTCAAGCTAAATGCCAAAAAGTGCATAGTCATCCCCTTTGGAATAAACAAAGTACCCGCAAACTACCACATACGTGGTCATCCCCTAAATACAGAAAATGTAATAAGGGATCTGGGGACCCAAGTAGATAGTAATCTCTCCTTTGATAATCATATTGCCAAGGTGGTTAGAAAATCCTTCTATGTGGCCCACCTAATCAGAAAAGGGTTTGCATCTAGAACAAAAGAGGTTATTGTGCCTTTCTACTCATCACTCATCAATCCATCATAGAGTACAATGCCCCATTTGGGATGTACCTTACAAGACACCTTCAACAGCTGGAAAGACCACAGAAGTACCTCACCAAGAGGTTTACTGGCCTCAGACAGATGCCCTATGCAGCTGGACTGAAGGAACTCCAGCTGTACTCAGTTGCATACCGCTTACTCAGAGGTGATCTCTGCCTGACATACAAGGCCATGTCCAACCCAGAATCGATGGACATGTTCCACCTAAAAAAAACAAATCCCCGAGAGCCACACACTCTAGGGATCTAAATCTCATCACAACAATAAATAGTACATGCTGGAGGGATAGATTCCTGTCCCAGAGACTCCCCATACTTTGGAACAGGGTACCAGTCTACATTAGGCAGAGCCCCTCACTACACTCTTCAAGAGAAACCTTGATGAGTGGATGGGAAACAGAAAATTTACCCCAGGGATCACTGCAGTGGCTCTGCTGGACAGAGGCATCAGGAACTAATGGCTCTGCTGGACAGAGGCACAGGGAACTAATCTAAGGGAGTGGCAAAAGCCAACACATTTGGACTAGGCTTATAGATGCCCTCGGGCAGATAGCCTAGTACTTACCTATGAACCAATGAACCTATGAATGAATGGCAAACTGAACCATGCAATGTCTGTTATGGATCAGTATGGGAGGCAGCATCTACAAGGCACTCTGGTGGTACACCATCAGATCAATGAAAATTTATGATGTGCCTTCCCATAAACCCCCTCTAACATATACACACACTGTGTAAATGATGATATATGTGCCCCGCCCTTTGAGTAATCTGTGAGTTTGGTTTGTCTATATCTGAAGTCAGAGTCACCGGCCAATCCATGATTACTCAAGGTGTTATCTTCCTGTCACTTTTAATCATTTTAATGTGTCTTTAGTCTGCTTATGTTCTGTACTAGTGGCTGTGGTAGCAGTAGTATTAGTAGTAGTAGTAGTAGGAGGAGTAGCATTAATAGTAGTAATAGTAATGGTAGTAGGAAGAAGTAATAATTTTAGTAGTTGTGGGTAACAGTAGTAGTATTAGTAGTGGTGTTGTAGTAGTAGGTAATAGTCCTAGTAGTAGAGCAGTGGTAGTAGTTGTAGTAATAGTAGTGTTGCAGTAGTTGTAGGTAGTAGTAGTAGCAGTAGTAGTAGTAAGTAGTACTAGTATTTTTAGTAAGTAGTAATAATAGTAGTAGTAGCAGTAGGAGTAGTAATAGTTTTGTAGTGGTAGGCAGTAGTAGTTGTAGTAAGTGGTAATAACAGTAGTAGTAAGTAATAGGGTCTATATCATATATTCAAAATTCCAAAATTTTGAACACCGTATGTTCGAACTTGGAATGTTGAATATTGATAATATCGAACGCTCAGAATAGCAAATTTTTTCCCAGCGAAAAAAATTGCTGTTCCAAGAAACATACACACAATACAAGCACACCAAAATAAATAAACCACACACATACAGTTAACATAACCCAATCCCACACTACACCATACATACATTACTAACTATCCACTTACTTTAACCCACACTCTAACCCTAAGGTCCGTAACTCTCGCACCACAGTGTAGGAAATAGCAAAGCCACGGAATGGCCCACTGAAATCTTGCCCTAGGTAAGATTTCGATGTTCCGGGGCTTCACTATTTTCATCATTCGATGTTGTGGGTTCGACATTTTTACGTTCAACGTTTTACTTCTTCGAATTAGTGATATAGACCCTAAGTAATAGTAGTGGTATTAGTAGTCATTAGTAGTTGAAGTATTACTAGTAGTAAGAAGTAGTGGTATTTGTAGTATTACTAGCTATAGTATTACTAGTAGTAGTAAATAGTAGTGGCATTAGTAATAGTAGATAGAAACAGAAGTAGCAGTATTAGTATTAATAGTGGTATTTGTAGTAGTAGTGGTATTAATAGTAGTAGTAAGTTGTAGCAGTAGTGGTATTAGTAGTAGTGGTAGCAGTAGTAGAAGCACCAGTAGTAGTAATAGTAGTAGTGGTGGTAGTAGTAAGAAGTAGTAGTGCCAGTAGTAGTAATAATAGTGGTAGTTGTAGTAGTATGTAGTAGCAGTGGTAGTAGCTGTAGTAGTAGTGGTGGGAGTTGTAGTTTGTAGTATTAGTATTTGTTTAGGATAGCTTGCTCACCCATTTGTGCAAGTAATGCTGAGAGTTCTGTGCTCTCTGGATGGGTACATCACTTGGACTCATTATGAGTAATGCTCATAGTGAACAGCAATGCATGATTAGGCAAAAATGTTTTTTGTAATGTACAAATGCACATTGTTAATTTTGTCTAAACTTATGCTTCTATTCTGCTGTATACTTGTATAGGATATCTTATGCACCCACTTGTGCAGATTATGCTGAGATTTCCTTGCCCTCTGGAGGTGTGTCCGACATCGGCTGATTATATCATACGCACAGAATGGCAAGGAAATGCGCAGTCAGTACAGTCTGTTTTATCTGGACGCATCATTACCAGTGTCTGTACTTGCTGGATGTATCAGTTAGTGTTATGATATTCGTAAGTAGAGATCATGATTTTAACTTTCTGTTTACTCTGCTGTTTATGTACTATAGTATTTGTTCATGACAGGTTGGTCAGATACCTTTGCTACTTTGCCTGAGAATGTCCTAATCTGGAAATGTCTGCTTCTTATGCTTACAATAGCCACCCAGTGCATGAGTAACAAAGTTATGTCATAAGGAAGCTCACCGGCCTGTCACTCCACAAAACTGACATCATCAGAGTTGCCACGGTTTCCTGTTCTTTACCTTGCTGCGCACCTCCAACTGAAGTTTTGTACTGATTTCCTTCCGAAGGCTCCAAGGTATCTTCATATGTCAACTGATCAGATTCCTCCTGCTCCACTGGTTTCTCCTTAATTTGGGGCTCATTGTTCTATCATGGTGTGATGTTACCAGAGTTAGATTTTCTGTACAATATCCTTCACTTTGCAGGTAATCCATAACTTCAGTTTCTATTACTTTAACATATCCATTACTAATCATCTTTTCTACTTTCTCCCTTTGGTTTTTATTTGTTGTATTGGAAAATTGTCCACCTCCAGATGTCTTTGCCTGTATTTCTCTTCAAATATCTTTGGTGCTGCTTTTTTGTATTGGTTAGTTTTGCTTTATCCTTTGCATAAATATTGCAACATTAAATAACTTTTTTCTTTCCCATGTCCTATTTTTCTTCTTCAGATGTCTCCCACTTCTACTGTTTCTTCTTACCTAAGGGACTCTTTGTTCAATCATCCTGTGAAATAACCTGCGTTAGACTTTCTACAGTAAATCCTTCACTTTGTAGGTCTTCCATAACTTCAGCTTCTATTTTTTAACTTCTACATTACTAATCTTCTGTTCTACTTTCCCCTTTGCTATATTATTTTTTGTATTGTGAAATGTTCCATATCTGGGTGACTTTGTCTCTATTTCTCTTCCAATATGTTTGGAGCTTCTTTTTTGTATTGATTAATTTGACTTTCTCCTTTCCATAAATACTGTGCAACATTGGATCTCTCTTTCTTCCCCCTGTCCATATTTCTTTTTTTATACCGGATTTCTTCAGTCACTTCTTTTTCCAATATGGACCAAAGTTTCATAATGTGTTTTATGAACCTGTTGCATTAATGACCCCATGTTTACATATGAAGCTTTTGGCATTTTTTCTTCTGAAGCATTTGTCTTTCCTCTAATTTCTTTCTTAATCTTTTTGCATATCTTCTATCTGGAAATTCTGGGCTTCTTGCATAATAGTAACATTGCATAATTTATTTCTTATCCTCAATAGTCCACTCTATCATCTTTTTGGCTTGTTTTTGGCCTGTCAGTTTTTGTGTTTTTTTTTTTTTTTTTTTGTGGACTACTACTTCCTTTTAAAACAGGGGGGGCATCCTCCCTTTGAGACTGGACTAACCCAATTGAAGGAATGTTTCCATGTATGCCTACCAGAATTGGGCACTTTTTTTATCCTGGGACTTGTGTACCCAGCTGTATTTTTTATTTTTAACTTACTTCTGCCCATGATATATACTATATAAAATACAGTCTATATTTCTCTTCTAAAAACAGGCTGACTATTTCTATCAAGGAATCCAACAGTTATGATGCTTGGGACACATGAAGAAGTAGCTAACACCATGTCATTGTTGAGTAAGGCTGCACATAGCACACCCATGACTTGTACCATTATTGCAAAGTATCTGGGCATTACCTACTCTGGTGACATAGAGGGATAAAGCCCTAACTGCAGCACAGCCGATCTGGGTATGATTAGTGTCTCAGGTGCTGATCGAGAGACAGGGGATGGATGAGTGTTACCTTTCTGGGGAGTGTAGTCTCAAGGGCATTCTGCACATGATCCCTGATGAAGGCTAGGGATGTATGAAGAAGGGGGCTGAGTTCTAAGAGGGATTAGGGTGGGGACATTGACTGAGCCACCACTGAGGTGGGGCATTATGTTAGCATGTCCAAACTGTATGTCTATTCTCTGTACACAGTCAAGTAACACTGCAGGGGAGGGAGGGAGGGAAGAAATGGCGTAGAACATAAAAAAAACATTCCCCTCCAGATGTGGAGATGCTTAGTACCTGCTTGACACCTATAGGCTCAACACTGGCCACAGCCCATAATGATAAAGTCCAGGGCTATTGGAGAAGATTGACAGACCTGGCAAAGGATTTGGATCACTGAGGTAGGGTGCCATAGGATAAAGCAGGCTGAAACAAAAAAAAATGTATCTGAGCATTGCTTTTGACCAAACACTGATGTTCACTAAACACATAAAACACCATTTTATTAAAGTCCTTACCCAACTGATTATGTCATGCAACTGCAATCAATGCAATGCTACCAAGAGTTGAATATGCTTTGTCTGTTGTAGGACTACATTCTCCACAAAATACAGCTATGATACAAGTAAAAGAAGATAAGATATTAAAATTTACATGGTGGACCACAATTGTCAGCATCACTGTGTTAGTTTGCAGAGACCTATATGGATACCAGTAGAGTTTAGGGCTAATTTTTACTTAGTAATCTCATCTTCAAAATAATGAGTGGCAGGTATTACATTCCACTTAAAAAATAAGATATTTCATAGAAATTCCATATACAGCATAAGTAGCCAGGTGAGTGTCCAATTGCAAAGGCCACTATTTACATTTGCTGCCACCGAGAAAATTAACAAAATTGCATCTAGCATCAGGAATGCTTTGGATAAAATGTACAAAATAATGGACAGTCTTCCAGTATTTCATAAACTACTAAAATCTTAGCTTACATATATGTCACTCACCAGGTCAGGATAAAACAAGCGAGCATTGTGGGTTCTTGTTTAAGCAGGTTTATTGTATACAAACACATCATAAATGGGGTTAAGTAACTTTAACTTATAAACAGAGTAACTATCGTGTACGTAGACGTTAACATGCGAGCTGCACCTTTAAAATGGCACTGAAGCTAACACATGCTCGGTATTTATATGCACACACAGATCTTGGAAATGCTTCTTAAAGGTACAACACACCTGTTATTCTACATCCTCCCTCTTTGAGAAAATAGGTTAGACATTGTTGCTGACATTAATATGCAATTTACACAGAAATTATTTTCATCATGCAATTATACAATGCTAGATACATATATACAACTATGTCCAAGTTGCTGTGTATTTCAAAGTAGGCTTTGAGATGCCACCATATCATGTGACATAACATTTGGGATCTGGTTTAGCAACTGGGATTGTCTCTGCTGACTGTTCAATCTTAGGAACACTGGAATCATCTGCCAGAACAGTATCAGGAGTCAAGACACATTCTGGAACAGGAATATCATTTAGATTGCTCTGAGAGTTAGAGTCTTTATTACAGGTATAAGGCTGCATTATTGGTTCTGCTACAGGAAGAGGATGTCTGCGATTTCTCCTGTACTCCACACCCTCAGATTTAACAAAATAGGATCTCGGCTCTGCACAAATACTCGCTACTTGACCAATCTGATCGAAACCTTCCGCTGTTTGTATCCTCACTGTCTCTCCTTTTTCCAATGGATGTAGAAAGCTGTTCTATTTTTTTCATAGCTAGACTTTTGGAAAGTATGTTTTCTAGATAGCTGGGCTTTGATGGCTTGATTGTTCTTAGCTTTAGGCCTCAATAAACTATAACTGATAGGCAATGTTGTTCTGGTTTGGCTAGATAGAAGTCTCAGAGCAGGTGAGCCAAGTATATCAGCATGGGGTATGTTTCTGAGATTGAATAAATTAAAATAAAAATTGGTATTATCACGCTTTGCCTTTTCAAGTGGTTGCTTTGCACTCTGTACTGCATGTTCAGCAAGTTCATTCGATTGCGGATACTCTGACTAATAGTAACATGGACAAAGTCCTATTCTCTGGCAAATTTCTGAAACAATTGACTGGTGAATTGCATACCATTTTTAGAGATTAATTTCTGTGGACTGTCATAGACTGAGAAATGGCTCTTCAGCTTAGTAATGACTGCAGTAGAAGTTAGATTAGGTAGTAGATCGATCTTGAACCAATTTAAATAAGAGTCTACTAGTACTAAGTAATGTTGACTGTTCCACTCCAATATGTCTGTAGCTACGATTGACCAAGGCAGATCAAGTATCTGGCTTAGATGAAGTGGCTTTCTTTGCAAGTGCACTTTATTGCTATTACATACTGAACAGGAAGAAAGTACTCTGTCAATGTCTTTCACTAGAGAAGTTCAAAGTACTAGTCCCTTTGCTCTTCTCTTAGTTGATTTGGAACCTGGGTGACAATGATGCAAAATATGGATATATTCTTGTTGTAAGTAAGCAGGAACAACAATTTTAGGACCTTTATAATGCTATCATCCAACAACTCATCTCTTGTAAGGAAAGTAAGATTGCACTTCTGGTGGTATACTGGATTGTTTTGATGGCCATCCAACACTAATATAGTAACTGAGCTTCTGCAAAACTGGATCAGTCATTGTATGAGCTCATTTCTCATCAAGTCTTGTGGTAAAAAAAAT
This sequence comes from Protopterus annectens, assembly GCF_019279795.1. Classification (NCBI taxonomy): domain Eukaryota; kingdom Metazoa; phylum Chordata; order Ceratodontiformes; family Protopteridae; genus Protopterus; species Protopterus annectens. Next base: position 846,849,810 of record NC_056749.1, on the reverse strand, counting down.
TATGTACTTCCATGACATCAAAATCAAAATTCTCTACATGAAGTTGTTCCATTGTATTTCTAGGTGCTCTGAATAAGGTATCAGCCAGACAAAGAAGTTTGCCTTTCCTATAGATCATTCTGAAGTTGTACTTTTGCAATTTGAGCATCATTCCTTATAATCTTGCTAGAGCCAAATGCATAGTCTTCTTTAAAATAGTAATCAAAGGTTGATGATCAGTCTCAATCTGGATTTCTTGACCATAGGTATAATCATAAAACTTGAAACATGAAAACACTATCGCTAAAAGTTCTTTCTCAATTTGAGCATATTGCATCTCAGTCTGGGCAAATGTTCTAGATGCATAGACTACTGGCTTGTCTTCCTGGAGAATAACTGCACCTAAACCAAGTTTTGAAGCATCGCAGGAAACAGTTACTGGTTTGTTGATATCATAGTATCTTAATGTTGGGAGGTAGCAATTTTCAGCTTAAGAATGTCAAATGCTCTCTGATGCTGGTCTAGCCAGGACCAAGTTACATTCTTATGTGTGAGCTCTCTCAAAGGTGCTGTCTGTCAACTCACTGAAATCTGGTATAAACTTGCCTAAATAACTGAGACCATGCCAAGAAAACATTGTAGAGCTTGAACACTATCTGGTGCTGGCATTTCGAGAATGGCTGCTTGAGTGGACAGGTTTGGTCAAAGACTCATACTTGTAAACAAATGACCTACATATGTAATTTCTGGTAGTCTGAATTTGTACTTCAGAAGATTTCGTTTTAAGTTCACTTCATGTGCGCTGTCTAGAACTCTCTTACGATTTCTGTCATGCTCTACCTCACCATTGCCTTTGACCAATATATCATCTACTATAATGGCACAGGGATAGCCAGAAAGAATTTGCTCCATTGTACATTGAAAGACTTCACTTGCAGAATTTATCCCAAATGGCATCCTGAGGAATCTATATCTTCCAAATGGAGGTACTGAATGTAGTCAGTAATGAAGATTTGCCATCAAGCATCACTTGCCAAAATGAACTATTTGCATCTAAGACAGAAAAAAACAGTAGCATTCGGTACCAGGGCTGCAACTTCTTCGACTGTACACTTGGGATGATGTGGCCTCGTCAATGGTTTGTTCAAATCTCTTTGGTCAATAAATATTCTGATTTTATTTGAACCTTTTTCATGAGCTGCTGCCATGGATGACACCCATTCAGTAGGTTCTGTAACTGGACAAATTACAGCTTGTTGCACCACTTTGTCCAGCTGAGTTTTGACCATATGCTGCATAGCTGTTGGAACTCTTCGTGCTGGTCTGACCACTGGATTGATTTCTGGGTCTAATTTTATGGAACACACAACTGGAAGTTTGCCGAATCTGCCATCAAAAACATCAGCATACTCTGATAAAACAGTATTGGTGAAGCTGGAACTAGGACATGTGCTTATCTGTCGAACGTCTTTGCTAAAAGAAAGCAGATTTATTTTCAAACTGTTTCTGAGACCCAATAATAATTGCACATGTCTTCAGACCACATAGAACAATAGGCTATAACAGTTCTTGGCCACATAACAGGAAAGTACCACTGAGCCTTCAGTTTGAATTTCTTCACCTCTATAATCTACAAGTTTCACACAGTTAGTCACATTTAGTTGTTCACCAGCTCTGCCCCTTGCAAAAGCATCTGTAGACATGACATTACACTTTGAATCAGTGTCTGCTTTGAGCTCGGTGGATTCACCATTGATCTGGACAGCGCAAAACACTTCATTTCTTGTCAATAAATCTATTGCATCAGTCTTTTCACCAAATAGTGGCACACCATCTACATAGAAAGCAGAGTGTTGCAGGCCTATTTGATTAACATGCTTTTTGGAGTGACCCTTCTTTGTAACTGTGTGAGGCTTACTCAATTTACAGAATCTTTGGAAATGGTTCCATTTCATACACCTATGACATTGCTGACCATATGCCATGCACTTTTCTCCTCTGCACTCACTGTTGGCACCACAATTGTGACAGTTAACAATAAAACTTGGTGTGGGTTTTGCTGATTCACTCTTATGGTCTACAGAGCAACATTATTTTTGCACTAGGTGCACTTGGTTTTACACTGAGCATGCTCTTTTAACTAAACTGTTCTTGGAATGTGCTTGAAGACTATGGATTTTACCTGAAAGTTCCACAGGGGCTGCTGCTGCCACGTGCTTAGGTCTGTTGTTCCTTATCACATATTGCTTGCTGTCTACATGAGCTCTAGAGCCTACTGAAACCATGCTCTTATCACTAACAAGCAAATTTGGGTCCCTTTCTATAACTTCTGACAAATCTTAGTGGCTTTACTCAGCATTAAATCACTGTCACAAAGCAAAATCTTTCTCAAATCAGAATTAATAATACCACACACGTCTGTTATTTATCACTTCATCCTTTAACTCACCAATCCTACATGTTTTAGCTTTGTTTCTCAGGCCAGTAATATAAGCTGCAAAAGTCTCCCCTTGCTATTCATCTCTCATATAAAACAAATGTCTCTCTAGTGTAGCATTAGTCCAAGGGTTAAACATTTCTCTGAATTTGCACTTTAAACACTCAGGGTTCTTCAATTGATTCAGCCTGTACAACAACACAACAAGTTTCTCCTTCACCTTCATACACTGCTGGTGCATAGACAAATGAACGCTCCCTTTCAATGGCATCTGGCCCTGCTAGGTTCAGTAAAATGAATGCCCTGGTATGTGCATCTTTATCAGAATAAGCTGCTTGTATAAATAGCATATTCTTGCTCAATATTCTCCAATTCCCTGCAATATTCTGATCAAACACAAGTGGTTGTGGCTTGCAAAATCCATCTGCCATATTGACATATCTCAGTGAAAACTCTTGCAAATACGCACAAACATACACACTGGTACATACACATATACATGTTCTTGAAATTTATGCCGGCATTTGTAGCACCACAATGAGCCTTTGGATAACTGAATTTCAAGAAATAAGATTGCTAGGCATGTTAACACTCTGAAATCTCTTTACTGTAAAGTCACTTGCCTTGGAATTATTTTAGTATACAAGCCATTATCTTGTAAAGGCAATAATGCTAATGTCATTTATCATCATTAATTTAATGTACGAGCCTTTGTCTTGTATCCACTTTAATGCCAAAGGCATTTATCAACATTTTTGCTGCCAAAGTCACTTATCATCATTTTAATAAACATGCCGAAGTAACTGTACTTTGCGAATAAGCTATCTTGAAGTAATGGCACTTTATGAATAAATTGATTCAAAGTAATGGCACTTTGTGAATAAATTGTTTCAAAGTAATGGCACTTTGTGAATATATTGCCTTAAAGTAATTGCAATTTCCAAATGTATTGCACAGAAGAAGCTCAGAATGAAAAACATCTCAAGATGACTGCACTTTGCGAATAAACAGTACACAGCACACTGAAATTTCTCTAAAATGGCTGCACTTTGCCAAACAACTCTGTATAGTGCAAGAGACACTCTGAAATGGTGGCACTCTGTGAACAGATACACCCAGGCACAAAAAACTTTTTGAAATGGCCCTCACTTGCCTGCACTTTAAATAGTTGCACTTTGCACAGAACAAACTCTCCAGAATAAATACACAGAAATAAGAGACACATTGTAAGCACTTTTATACACTTTGAGATACTAACACATGCAGTCACCTTTGCTTTATTTATGCTCAATGTGCCATTTTCTGCCATTTCTATTATAGTTGTTTCTCTCATTGAATCTTTCAGTGCCTTTTATGCCATTGTGTTATATTCGTTTTGCTCATTTAATCTCTTTTCATGCCCATTATACTTTCTTGTGCTCATTTTAACTCTAAACATACTTGCCTTACTTTAAACATACTCATTTTACAATTATGAAATATTTCTAAACCCTTCATGTACTTTTGTAATGCTTGTTTTATCAAATAACTCAGTTTCAAACATTTCATCTGATTAATGACCTCTTGCTTAACAAACTTTTCTATGTTATTCATTTGCTTAACAATACATTTTGTGCCCTTGCAATGCTCTGTTTAACCTCTTTTAATAAACAAATCATTTGTGTGTGTTCTCTTTACATTAGACTTGTTTCTGTCTCTTATTTTTTGCTCTCGGTTCTTTAAAGTTGCCTTCACAATTAGTGATGCACCTCATGGCTCTGAAGAATAGTCTTTGCAATCCCAGTTCTGACACCATGTCACTCACCAGGTCAGGATAAAACAAACGAGCATCATGGTTTCTTGTTCAAGCAGCTTTATTACATGCAAACACATCATAAACAAGGTTAAGTAATGTTAGCTTATAAAAAGATTAGCTAGCATGCACATGGCTGCACCTTCAAAATGGCACTGAGACTAACACATGCTTGGTACTTATATGCACACACAGATCTTGGAAATGCTTCTTAAAAGCACAGTACACCTGTTATTCTAGAATATAGATACAAATTCAAGTGTCTTAGTGATCCAGTTAAATTGTTCTACTATGAAATGCCAATTTTCAGAGTACCAGCAATTGAAACACCAAAAGGTTATACTCAAAGCAATGAAGTCAAGCCCCTTGGCATCCCCATGTGGAAGGGCAAGCACGTCACACCCCTGAATATATATATATATATATATATATATATATATATATATATATATATAATTATATATATTAATATATCTGATTCCACAGTCATAACAAATTGAAGAAGGGAAAAATCTGCCAAAACAAGAGAATCATTGGTGGCACACAGTTAGAAACTGGAAAACAATCACCTTTTTTCCTTCAGACTACTGTCAATCAAGGAATTTCACTTTGACTACCCATCAATGAGCTAAGATGAACATTTCTGCAGATATTCCACTCTATATGTATGTACCTTCTCCCATTCTAATACTGGCTGTGCCATTTGTTTGCAAAGCTTTAACACATTGTATGACAAAAGACATAATTTCCAGGTGGGTAGCCCTGCCACTGTTGTTCTTCCATACCACACACTCACATGCACACTCGCAGCTATGGCTAATTTATTTGTATCCAGTCCACCTACAGCATGTCTTTGGAATATGGGATGAAATGAAAGCACCTGGAGGGAACTCACTTGAATATAGAAGGATAATTGTCATCCCCTTCATCATCATTGTCATGATAATATATGAGCTAATGACTACGTATGTGTCTTATTACTGTGCATTTATATAATCTGCTCTTTTACATACATATGTAGTGGTGAATGATTGTTGTTGCCGTTTACCTGCATAGCGAATGAAAATAGTGCAGTGTTTTGGCGCACTTCACTTACACTGCTAACAAAATATCAGATAAATCCGTTGTAGTGGTGGATTTGTTGTTTCTGAATTATATATTGCAATAATGTATGTATACGTGTGAGTGTGTTTGTGTGTGTGTGTGTGTGTGTGTGTGTGTGTGTGTGTGTGTGTGTGTGTGCATATATATAATATAGATATACATATAGATATGGATATTGATATAGATATATAAATATATATTTATGTTTGACATTTCCAGCACAAATGTAAAATAGTTTGTCTGCTAGTAGTGAATTTTAGGGGAAAAATGAAAGTCATGAATTCAAGTATCTCTGCAGATTGTTTACAGCATCAGATTATTAATTAGTTATATTTTGTAATAGAAATCCCATTTTTATACATCTCTTTCGGCTTTCTGTTGATAATGGAGGTTCTAAATAAATTATTTATTTTTTATGTTTGTATAATGGAAATATGATTATCTACTGCACTACCTACAGAGATACATAAATTCTAGGTATTTACACTTTATTTTCAACAAGTGAGGCTAGTTGTTACAATAAATGTGCAGCTGCTGTGCCATCATTGTGGATGACTGAGTCACTAAGGTTCATAGGTTCATAGGTTCATAGGTTCATACTAGGCTATCTGCCCTAGGGCATTTATAAGCCTAGCCAGAGTGTGTGTGGCTTTCACCACCCCTTAGGATGAGAATACTATACCCATTAGTTTGTTGTGCCTCTGTCCAGCAGTGATACAGAGATGATTCCCGGGGTAAACCTACGATCTCCCATCCACTCGTCAAGATTTCTCTTGAACAGAGTCAGTGAGGGGCTCTGCCTCACATGGACTGGGATTCTGTTCCATAGTGTAGGGAGTCTCTGGGTGATGAATCTGTCCCTCCAGCACGTCCTATTTATATCCGTGTTGAGGTTTAAGTCTCTTGCTCGTGGCTCTGGTGGATTTGGATTTTTTGAGGTGGAGCATGTCCATTAATTCCGGGTTGGACATGGCCTTGTATGTCAGGCACAGATCACCTCTGAGCAGACGGTATGCGACTGAATTGAGCTGGAGTTTCTTCAGTCGGGCATCGTATGACATATGTTTGAGCCCCTTTATCCTTTTGGTGATGAACTTTTGGGGTCTTTCCAACTGCTGCAGGTGTCGGGTAAGGTACATTCCGAATGGGGCATTGTACTCAATCATTGGTCTAATAAGTGAAGAGTACAGGGGTACAATGACCTCTCCTGATCTGGATGTGAATCCCTTCATGATCAGGTGGGCAATGTAGAAGGTCTTCCTAACCACTTTGGCAATGTGAGTGTCAAAAGAGAGGTTACTGTCAACTTGGGTCCCCAGGTCCCTGATAACTTCTTCCGTGTTTAATGGATTACCACCTATGTGGTAATTAGGGGTTACCTTGTTTTTCCCAAAGGGTATGACTATACATTTTTTGGCATTTAGCTTAAGGCCATGGCTCTGGCACCAGTTATCCATTTCTATGAGACCTTTCTGGAGGATGTCTGTGTCTGATGGAGTGTCAATTATGGTGCCCAGTTTGCAAGTCATCTGCAAATTTTGTCAGCCACAATCCCCCTATGTTTGCCTGCACTTCAGAAAAATAAATGCCGAACAAGAGGGGGCCCAGGACTGAGCCCTGTGGGACACCGCTCGTGACCGGCTTAGAGTCTGACATGGCACCAGCAACTCTAACCCTGTGTGTTCTGTCCTTGAGCCAGTTTGCAACCCATCTTGTGACATATGGGTTTACATCTAAGCTGGTGAGATTTTCTATGATGCCCGAGTGGGGTATTGTGTCGAATGCTTTTGCTAGGTCAAGGTAGGCTGTGTGAACTGCCTTACCCTCATCAATGGCCTTAGTGACTGTTTCGAAAAAGTCGAGCAAGTTCAAGAGGCAGGATCTGCCCTTGACAAAGCCAAATTGGGTAGGATCCAGTGTCTGTAGGTCCCCAATGTCTTTATTTATGAGTTCCATTATGATCCTCTCCATAGCTTTGCAGACAAGGCTCGTCAAGCTTATGGGGCGGTAATTTCCAGGGTCCGTAGAAGCACCGCCTTTGTGGAGTGGGACCACAGTTGCCGTACGCCATTCTTTGGGTACGTATCCTCTAGTAAGGCTAAGATTAAACAGCAGCCTTATGTGTGGGTTTAGTTCCTCATTGAGTTCGTGTAGCACACAGCCGGGGACACCGTCCGGTCCCATTGATGCTGTGTTTTTGCTTTAGAGAGCAGCTCTCACCTGGGCATCTGAGATGTTTGGGAGGCTAGACTCTGGTGGGATAGATATTTCTCCTTTTGGGGGGGAGGGAGGGGAGAAATTTGCACTGAACCTGTCTGCCATATGTTGGCAATGTCTGTGGGTTCAGTGATTTTTTTATCATTTTGGACTAATTCTGAGCATATCTGGGAGTTTCCACCCAGGTTTCTAACATAGCTAAAGAAGGCTTTATGATTGTCTTTTGTGTCATTAGCGATTTTTCTCTCAAAGTTGGCCTTGGATGATTTTATGAGTGATCGTAGTTTTTTGCTAGTATTGATCAGAGATGCCTAAGAGATAATTTATTTAGGGGAATAAATATAGCATGGAGATTTCACCTTGTAGCACCATGCCATATAAAGCCCATTGATTTTTAAGGTTACATGAAGAGGAGGATACATCATGCAGCTGCATTTAAGAGTGTGCCAGAGTCATCCCATCTGCACCACTGCAACTCAGCTGCACACCGTCATATGTGTGTGTGTGTGTGTGTGTGTGTGTGTGTGTGTGTGTGTGTGTGTGTGTGTGTGTGTGTGTGTGTGTGTGCGTGCGTGTGTGTGTGTATGTGTGTGTGGGTGTATGTGTGTGTGTGTGTGTGTGTGTGTGTGTGTGTGTGTGTGTGTGTGTGTTTATGCTTAACATGCAGTCAGACGAAGGGGCAAAACACGAGTGGATATAATTTCTGGTTTACATGTTTTAAACTGATTGCACAGCATAACTGCACAAGAACAAATTCTGACATTACAAAGATGAAAAGAATAATATACATTTTCATCTCAAATTTATTGTGCTTTCTGTTACTTTAGGAAGGAACAAAAACAAGCTGTTTTGTCTCACTGACTGAGGCAATTTTGAAATTAAAAATAGTGATATTTGTCATTATTTTACCTCATCAGCAGCAATTTTACTTAATTTTCTGAATGCTCTTTCAATTTTATAATTAGATATGTCAAAAATGGTGACCACTAGAAATGTTTTGTTTCCGTAGAACGGATTTCTTGTTGCAAGCAGATACTGTTGGTTTTCAGTGAGATCGCACCTTAGAGTCATGTCTCCATTAAGAATTCTCATTGGACAGTGGAGTTTATAAAATTTTAGTAACCTTTCTTAAGAGTAGCATAAAATATTCTAAAACTGAATGTATACCAGTATTGTTACTTGTATGCATCACTTCCATGTGTCAGTGCAGTTTGTGTTTCACTGCCTGTGATAACAGATGCAATGTATTCGATTTAGTTAGGGAGATAGCTTATTTAAAAGAAAAGCTTCTCAAACTTTTCCATTTATAGCTAGCAGGTAACATTATGCTGCACTTTCTGTTCCTTCTAGAATCATTAATTATTAACGTATTCTCTTTCTTTGAAGATTTAAGGAGTTTCAAGAACCTAGAGAAAACATATTTCTGTGGTTGAGATACTATTACTGTCAACATGAAAATGGAATTCATAAAACAGTTTGACAGCCACATGAAACATTTTAGTTAGCAGTACTCCTTGAAAAGAAGGAAGGAGTTTCCAA
>NC_056749.1:846793242-846830742 GCF_019279795.1 Protopterus annectens | reverse complement strand
TCTCAGGACAGAGGGATAGAAGACTTTCTTCCATGATGTGCTATCTCCTAAGATATTACAGTGGAGTGGGGCTCCCACAACTAAACTGGCATGTCTTCGCATGCAAGCTGAAATAGTGGTTAAGAGTTCGTCTGAGTTGTTGAGTGTCAGACATTGAGGAGTATACTCAGCCAGGTAATAAATTGTGTTAATAACCTCCCATGTATAATGGGTGGTGTAATGGTGAATATGTTTACCATATAGACACAAAGTGCAAGGTCTAATTCTCATCTTTGGATGGGAAATTGTCGGGGCTTAGGAATGACCCACAATGGCAGCTAGCCTAGTACTTACCTAAGAACCTATAAGCCTCTGCAGACTTTCTGTATTCATTTTACAAAGAATGTGTGGCTATTGGGTATCTAGTTTGGGGCAGGGGTCCCATAGATTACATCTTGTCTTGCCACATGGTCAGTAAGTGTATAGCACATGTAGACTGGAAGTTCTAGAATGCTCAGGGGGTGAAAATGTGGAATCTGGTCCTATTGGAAAGACAACGTGAAAGAATGATGGGATTTCTAGAAGTACAGGCATACGTTTGTCTAAGTGACCATGATGAGACAACTCTGGAGTACGCATGTTCATTTGGTGGATAAAGTCTGACAGGTCTATACCTTGGGAGAAATGGAGCAATGTGAATAACTGCATTGTGGGAATGTTTTACAGGGATCTTTGAGGAAAACAGTCCAAAGTAATAAGATGACTTAGGGAAGGCAGTTGGAGAGTTCATAAAGGTTTTTCCCTATCAAATTCCAAATGCACCAAATCCTGGGAGGCCCCAGTTCACTTAAACAGATGACCTAAATACAGAGACCAACAGTTGAGGGTCTTTTTTCGTGGTATGTTACCCATGTCTGTCAGACCAAAATAGGATATGGAAATTGTTGTGGATGTCACAACCAGATACCTGACACTCACAGATGTGTGGCAGGGGATGCAGGCATTACTCCATAAAGCTTTTACTTTGGTTCAGAATGTTAATTGGAAGTTTTGTATTTTTCTTATCCCCTCTTCAGTCCCAAAAGTGAGGAAACAGTGGTTAAGAATGTTGTGGGTTCTAGCTGGTACTGTGAAACTGTTTAATGCCAAGCACTGAAAGACTGCTAAGCCTATAAACAGGATGGGAATTAATAAGTTTATGAGACTACAGTTGAATAAAATGTTGTACTCTTTTTAAGGATGCCTCAGTGTGTTCTTGTGTTCATAGGAATTGGAAAGTTGTTCCGACCAGTTTTGCACTCCTGAGCTAAGCATTTATATTTGTAAAACATTATGTTTGCTATGTGTCTCAGAAGGAGCTGAAGTAACTGTAACTATCAGTATTTTTCAGCTACCCCAATGTGCTGTTGAAGGAGTCTAATGCTTTATTAGTTTGTGATTCTGGAGCATGCATACAGTGTACATAGTTGTTAGTTATTTCTTTGAAAGTATTTGTTTTCGTGGTTTATAGTTTTTGCTTTTTTGGTGTTCTCAAGTTTAAAACCAATACAATTCAGTTTAGCAAAAACAGGTAATCAAGGCATCTGGTTCTTCAGCTACAATGATTATTATGGAGAGCAGAGACTCCCTGGAAAGATTCTTGGCTTTTGGCATTGTTACCTATCTGGGCCTACTGTGGATGTGGCCTGAAGGAAAATCCGTAAAACATTTTTTGAGGAGCTGGAAAGAAGTCCAAGTCAAAGCCTGCAGACATTACCTTTATTTTTATTTATTTTAAATTTGTTAACCAGGGGAATAAACTAGCCTGCAAATCCTTTCTGGATATTATCCCGGTCAAGAATGCAAATATAAACAGAATATATTACATGAAATTATTTATGACATGTTGTTTTCTTTCGGCTTTTCCCGGTTAGGGGTCACCACAGCGGAACTCCAGTCTGCTAATGATTGGCAGTTGATTTTTATGGTGCCGAGGTGCCAGCCGGACGCCCAACCTTCAACGAAGGCACGCCCATTTATGCATGTCTTTCGAACGCCACTCGACCACAGGGAGGACATGCAGACATGACATACATTTAGTAAATGTACTAAATACAAAGAGAAACAATGTAATACCTTTGAACTTGTTACTCTTTTCTTGTTTTACCTTGAGTAAGCACAGAAAGTATAAATAAGCTGATATATGCATAATGAAAAAGAATCCTCGCAAAGTATATACAACAAATAGTGATATAAATATACACATGCAGGACACTAACAGTACATTTTATTTCTGCAATGTAATGCAATGAAGAAAAGATGGCATGCTTGTATGTAAAATACACTAAAAAGTATAGCAAATGAATGCAACAAGAATGCCTTTCCTCATAAGTATGCAAATGTGAAGAATTTACAGCATGGTTTCTGGAAGGGCTGTGTGAGTCTGAGCTTATAGGGACTAAAACTGGAGGAGTTACTTGTACTGGCTGTGAACCTTACTTAAACGTTAGTGTCACTAGCATAAATACTTTTGAAACTAGCTATAAAAATCCAAGTGAACACTATTTTCATGTCATTCTCCAAATCAATTTGTGCTGCCATTGTGTTTTTTTGGTTGACTCTTTCTCTTGCTCTGTACACACGCGCACACACACACACACACACACACACACACACACACACACACACACACACACACACACACACACACACACACACACACACACACACACACACACACATCTATATATCTATATCTATATCTATATACCCAGGATTCAATAAAGTCCATGTAGGCTCTGTGCAGAGCCTACATGGAATGTATCCATGCACATGGCCACGGTTCCCCTCGGCAGCGCACCATACATATTAATTATGGTGCACACCTAAGGAAGGTCACAGCAACACAGTTACTGAATCCATGTATGACTCATGGCACAGCCAGATACCTTTCAGCCTGTCCATCTTAGCTGAAAGGTATACAGTGCTTAGCTTTGCACACATATACATCAGACATCTGCAAGACATCTAAAGATAGAAACCGGATGCATTCAATATTAATATTTTTTTGACATGTGCTTGTTTGCACAAAGTAGCGCGTTGCTGAGCTAGGCATAGCAAGGCGTACTTAAGCAGTAGACATCCGCTAGACAGCTAAAAGTAGAAACTGGACGTATTCAATTGTTGTAAATGTGAAAGGCAATGGTACTCCTACACAGCTATGCATGTGTGTAAATGCACGATTTGACACAGCATGAATCAATAAAAGGAAACTGGACGTTTTCAATTGTTGTACATGTGAAAGGCAATGGTACTCCTACACAGCTATGCGTGTGTGTAAATGCACGATTTGACACAGCATGAATCAATAAAAGTTTTAAAGGAGATGGTGGTCTGATAATTTATATTTTGAAATAAATTTTTCAGTATTCCTGTAGTCACTGCTTGTGGATTCTAATCCCACACCGGCCAACTGATAAATGCCCAGCTGTCTAGTTTAATTAGTGTACAGGAGCATATCTCTCAACCGTCATGATTTTTGCAGAATGTAATGAATATTATCCCATATGTCTGGTCCTGTGATTTGCAGATACATGACATTATTTGGAAGGCAATTTAATGGCAAATTTGTTATCAGAACACCTTACCACTATTGTATGAGCAGACTATGCAAAAATGTTCCCTGTCATTGTGCCTTTGTACTACCATTATGTATGCCTTGGCCCATAATGCCTCATGCTAAGAGGTTGAGAGCTATGTACATGGAACATCATATATACAATATAAGCAGTCAGTGTTTTCACAACTGAAATTTATCTAGAAGTATGTAATTGTAGTCTATGTAGTTATATTATCTTTGAAGTTCTTTTTTCTCTCACCCCACCTCTTCTCTTTTTTATTTATTAATTATATTTATTATTATCATGTCATATTGTCACATTATTTGTAATTACCTCTTATGTTGGCCTTATGTATAATTTAATATTGCTTTGCTGTTAAAAAAATTTCATTTGCATTATTTATGGTTGTGATTCTCATTATATTTTTTCAATTTGTTTCCATTATTCATTATTGTTTTCTATCATGTTATTAATTACATTTGTTTTAGTTATGTTTATTTTTCTTTATGTTTATATTTCATTTACCACAGCATGACAAGGTAGGCCAGTTCCCGGTAATCCACCCACCTTGACTCCCCCAGCCGATGCACAAGGATCCAGCACATCTGGGCCGCAGACTGGTGGTGCTCCCTGTTCTGCCCCTGCACTACCTGCTCCATCGGGTAGTTCTACCCCACAGGTTGGGGATGGTCCCCCTCTGGGAGTGGTGGTGGAAGGGGTGCTTTCGTTACCCAAGACCAACTACAAGGCATTGTGCATAGACTTGTGCACCAAACTGTTCGTGCCTGCCTATGCCAGATGGAAAGCATGCGGTCCGTCCTGGTGGGGCAGTCTCACCCCAGACACTGGCATCGACCACTTCCTCTACAGTAGCAGTGAAGGTGCAGTGCTGACAGTCCCATGGGTGAGGACTTGAGTCACACTGTTAACATGTCTAATGTCCATGGGACTTGGATTCCACAACACCCTCCCTAACCAAGGTGTTCATCCCCCTCTTGTATCACACACCAGTCTTGTCTGCTGTCTTGTCTCTCTTGGCTGTGTTCAAAAGCTTCCTCACCTTCTCAACTTACCTTCGTCACACATACCTATGTCCCTTTCCCAACATTCTACTCTCTCCTTACAAAAAAAAAATCGGCCCATATTTAGCTCTCCATGTTGCACACATTTTTACTGGACATGCTTAATTTGGTCCAGTTGGCTTGACAATGCACTTATATTGTCATCATTCCTCTCTCTGGGAGTGACTGTCCAAATTCATCTAAAAAACTGTTAAAGTGCACAGCTGTTGTTGTAGAAGAAATGAATAGCTATGGTTCTTTTCTACACCTGTACTGCACATCTCTACCTGCCTTTCACTATGTTTTCCCACTGCTTGCACCCCATTTCACCATTGTCCTATCTAGCCAGTTTTTCATTTCTTTAAAGAGTTTTTGTCAATGCTGTGCTATGTGCAGCATCTCTAATATGCTAAATGACAGTATATTGATATATGTATCGAAAGCATAATAATCACACCCAGAAAGTACACCTGTGTCCTATTTCAAAGCCAGTACCATTGTACCTGAAGAAGAGTACATCGACTTGCCAAGCCACAGACAGTTTATTAGCACAGATATTTAGCAAAACATAGTAATTTCATTTTCTCAGTATTAACCGTGTTTAAGTGATGCTGCGCATTTGCAGCATTGTGCAAATCTGCTAAAAGTTTAATGCAAAAATAGGAGTTTAATTGGGACTCTGGTAGAGAAATACATCACTATAAAGCCATATACATTATAACAGATGTAAGTGGGGTGTGTAACAGAAGGTTATTGTGCAATTATATCTACAACATGTAAAAATACACCTGTTCTAACAGTGTCACTGTAGGTAAATTGGTTAAGTGCTTTGAAAATATAATTTTTTTGTCCACATGGTCCTGGATTCAACTACAGCTGTGTTTAGCATTTTAAATACAAGTATGTCTACATCATTGGTATAATTCTAATATGTATAACTATCTTATCACCTATTTATCCACTCAAAGCAGAGCAGATTGAATGTATGCTTTTAAATACTGGAAGTCAAAGGCCTACAGATGGGACCACATTTAAACTATTCCTATTACAACACTAGAAAGTGCATAGAGTGTCAGGTCACGTATTAGTATGAATTCCCAGAGGATATGGAAGTATATATGTCAAATGTGGCCCAGTCATATCAGACTGCAGCCCACAGTGATTTGCTAGTGACATTACAGACAACCACAGCTGCACATGTAAAATACATATATGGAGATTGTGCTAGAAGCAAGGTTTATAGATATTTTTACACGTCAGTACTAGGCTAATTGCCCTTGTGGGCCATGTTAAGCCTAGCCAGTTATTCCATTTGAGAACCAAACCCTGCGCTTTTAGTTTGAAGGCAAAAACCTTAACCATTATGCCATAGCCCAATCCAGCACACAAGTCCCAGATGACTGCCATGACACAACTAGTTGACATAATGGTTAATTTTCCCCCTTCCTTGCTCTAGGATATACCAAGCATGCTGCCTTTCACTCTGTTAATGATATCTTTAGTTAACATACTTACCTTAAACACATACCTTAATTTCCAGTGGCATGGGTTCCCTAAATCAGGCTCTGTACACCAAGGCTGCCACAGGTCCCACAGTTACTCTTAAGTGTTGTTGTCCTGCACATTCTGCAGCCTCTGTTACTATGCCTATTGCCTGCAGCAGCATCATCTTCAGCCCATAGCACACACATCAATATATGGTCGAATAACACGATGTCAGGGTAATCCTATGGGCTAGGTTTGTAAAGGCTCCAGGGCCATGAGCCTAGTACACACCTATGAACCTATATAAAAAGAAGCTGCTACACACATTCTGTCTGTGCTAACATAATATCTTTACCCAAGTAATTTCCACCTCAACATATGAGAAACGGGATGGAATCTACACTGAGGCCTTATATCTTGTTGAGTAGTTGCATGGGATTGGCTGATTCACTGCACATTTTATTTATTTATTTTATTTATATATTTATTTATTTATTTTACATTTGTTAGCTGTGTAGGCTGCATGTAGCATTCTTGAACCACAGATTGGTTCAGAGGCACTCACCTACTAATGAAAACCATCATAAAAGAGAAACTCATAGCTAGGGGAACCATTGTGTATGAGAGTTAGTTTTATGGTTGACCTGTTGACACAGTACTACTATAGCTGTATCTTTCAACAAAGGAGTGTTGTACTCCATCAGGTATGTAACCATTTTGTTTCCAACATGATGCATATATCTCAATATACCTAGGGGGAACTGGGATTACATCAGCAATCCTTTCTTAGAAAGAGGATGTAGAGTACAATGTTGTGTGTTAACTAAGTACACAGGTTGCCTGGATACCTCCTTTGTTAGCAGCTGTAATTGCACACTCCTATTTGGTTGTCACTGTTGTTTATACATATGTTATGGGGGAGTTCCTGCTATGGGGCACACTACAATGAACTCCTGTGTTGGGTGTGTGAGCATACTTGAGTATCTGTCATGGCACAAGTGGGTGTAGGTCAATATTGCTACTATCCTAGTTGGTTCCACACCCTTTGCATGTTTGGCACGCTGTTGCATATGAGATGTGTAATCAAGTTGGGAATACTGATAGCCTTCCTCTATTGCTGTTTTTCTACAAACTGTACTCCCATGTATGTGATTCTGATATGTGTTCTCATTTATTTCTATTTCAGGGGATATCATGCTTGCATGATGCAGTGCACCTTTCACTGATCCAGAAAACAAGCTCATTACTGAGGCCTTGTGACAACATTACCAAGTCCTGTTGTCCAGTGGGAGGGCAAATAGGCAAGAGCATGCAGACTTGTGGGATGAACTGGTGCATAACATTAGTGCCGTGGGTCACCCGAATCACACATATAAGCAGGCATGACACTGTCCCACAGATATGATCAATTCAGCACACAGATGTGTAGCGGACATGGGCAAGGATTGTCGGGTCACTGGTGGTGGGCTTGCAGAAGAACAACCTTTGTCAGCCACAGAAGACTTCCTGGTGAACCTTGGAACAGAAGAAAGACCCCCAGGAATCCATCACCCAATATGTTGTGGATCTGGGTGTCGCAGTTTCTACTCAAGAGCAGCATCCAGGTATGCTTAGTTGGATCATCACTGGAATACCGTAGCAGTCAACGTGTCAGGGTGCCCATACTGTTATGTGAGGGTCAGGTGTTTTGGGGGTGTTAGCTGATGTTTTATGCTCATGCACAGATTGTGACCCTCATACCTGTTAACAGAGAAGCTACTGTAAATTTGAGATATTTGTATGTATTAACCTTGTTATACTGTAACATGTGCAGCTGTTTACATTACCTCTCCATCAAACTTTTTCAGGACCGTTAAGAATAGGAAGAGGCCGTGCTGCTGTTCAGCACACAACTGTTTTGTCGGAGATGTAGATTTAGTTGAATATATTCACTAAAGTGTCATCCCAGGCCTGCTGGTTGGATTATTTATTTAATTTATTTATCTCATTTGTTATCCGGGTAGTGTCTGGCTGGGCCAGAGGCCTGTTTTCAGTGGAAACCCGGGAAGAAAAGCTTTGAAGCAAATTATAATCAAAGTTACTTATTACATTGGAAGTTAGTTATGAACATATGTAAGTTACAATAATTATTATATGATAACAAAGGAATACAAATTTCAGCTTTTTACAGTAGTGTGAAAAAAAAGTTAGACATCTTGAGAAAATTATTCAGTAATTACAGGTAATTGCCAAACATAGCAAGCAAATATCGGCAAATATTTATCACTTATAGGCAATTGTCAAATATATCAATCAATATCAGTTCACTACACTTCACTCGTTTCTATAATTTTTTTGGGGAGAATGATTCAGTAGAGCCAGGAGTTATTGAGACAAGAAGGTAGCAGGAGGCTGCAGATGTTTAGCCTGGGTTAGTACAGGAGCAGAGAGTATGTTTAGAGACATGTTCTTTTAGTGTCTGTTTAAAAGTTAGTGTGTTATTCATGGTGAGAATATGCTGTGGAAGAGAGTTCCATTGCTTGGCTATGGAATGGGAGAATAGGGAGACGCCATAACAGTTTTGGGCCTTACTAACTTCTAACAATATTTTGTCAGCAGATCTAAGGGATGTTAGGCTACTATAGAGTTGAACCAGATTTGATATTGCTGGGCAGTTGTTGGGTTTGTGTATGACTGTGTGGGTGGTAAGTAGCTGAGTTAGGGAGAGGAGATAAGGGAGCTCTAGCCAGTTTAGCTGAATTAATACAGTACAGTGGTGAGCTCTATATGGTTGATTTGTAGGGAATTTGGCAATTTTGTTATAGCAGGATTCAAGGCTATTTAAGTCAGTTTTGCGAAGGTTGGTAAATATTTGAGAGCAATATAGAAGGGAAGATAATAGATGTGTTCGAGCAGTAGAGAGTCTGACTTGGTCAGTGAGAAATGGTTTTGCTCTGTAGAGTGAACCCAGTTTGGCATACACCTTTTTATGGCTAGAGCAAGGTGTTTATCAAACCTAAGTCTGCTATCAACTGTAACAACAAGAAGTTTTGTATGTTCTGCTGGCTCAATTTTTGTGCCATTAGAGGAGGAAATATAGATAGGAGGTAAATTCTTAGATGCTGGGTTTTGATGGAAAACCATAAGCTTGTTTTTTGGGGGGTTAGGTATAATTTGATGGAGAGTTAGATAATTTTCTATACTGTAGAGGGCTGCTTGAGTTATATTTTGGAGCTCTTTGATAGTGGTGGCAGAGCAGATCAGGGTTGGAGCTCATTGATGGTGGCAGAGCAGATCAGGGTTGGAGCTCATTGATAGTGGTGGCAGAGCAGATCAGGGTTGGAGCTCTTTGATAGTGGTGGCAGAGCAGATCAGGGTTGGAGCTCATTGATAGTGGTGGCAGAGGAGATCAGGGTTGGAGCTCTTTGATAGTGGTGGCAGAGCAGATCAGGGTTGGAGCTCTTTGATAGTGGTGGCAGAGTAGATCAGGGTTGGAGCTCTTTGATAGTGGTGGCAGAGCAGATCAAGGTTGGAGCTCTTTGATAGTGGTGGCAGAACAGATCAGGGAAGCATCATTGGCGTGTTGTACAATTGAGGCTGGGTTAGCTGCAGTATGAAGGTCATTAGTAAAGATAGTGAACAGGGGTGGACCGAGGATTGAGCCTTGTGGGACCCCAACTGTCACCGGGAGCTGAGTCGAGACCTTAATTTCCCATTGAGTGGCTTGTTTTCTGTCAGACAGGTAGCTAAGAAACTATTTTAGGGTTTCAGAGCTGCAGTGGTAGATGGCTAGTTTGTTTAGAAGTTTTTGATGTGACACAGTGTCAAATGCTTTTAGGTTATTGAGTTAATAATGTGGTAGTTAAATTGAGTGGCTATGGACTCATTTTGATTGGTCAGTGTTGGGTGTGGGGTAGTAGGTTTTCCCGGGTTAAGGAGGACATTAATTGTTTGCCAGAATGTTTTGGGATTGTTCTGGTATTTTAGTTGTTTTACTTGGAAGTAGTTATTTTTGTCATGTTTAATTCATTTTTTAGCTTGATTTCTAAGTTGCTGGTAGGTCATGAGGTTTTCTTTAGTTTTATTACTTTGATAGTGAGACCAGGATCTAGCCCTTTGTTGGTGTGTCTTTTGACAGCCAGGGAAGTCTGTTAGAGTTGGTGTGTATTTTTCTTATGATGGCTAGTTCATTAAGTATTTGAAGGAAGGAGGTATTGAAGTACTGAACTACGCTATCAAGTGAAAGATGTTTCAAAAGTGTCCAATCATATTGTAGTAGTTGAGAGTTGAATAATGGAGGAGAAACATATGTTTTTGTTGCGAATGTATTAAAATGAAATAAAACCAAACCAACACTGGAAGGAGATAATATTGCCAATAAATATCCAAAGATGCTCAGAAAGTCGTAAAACTCAGGTTTATTGATGCCAGTTAACGCAAGTAAAACACTGTGATACCCGTTTTCGTTACCAAAGTAACTTCACCAGACAAATAAGCCAGCTGAATATCCTCTTTAAATATAGGTATCAATTAACAAACTTAATAAATAATTAAAACTTAAAGAAACCACAATTAAAAAATTCTTTTCCAAGATGGAAAAACATACATAAGCTGAAAAACTATTTGTGCTGTTAAATTATCAAATACAAAAATAAAAAAATATATACAGAGTATGTAAATATAAAAATACAATTTTCTCTTAAAAAGTTCCAAAGACTGAAATGCTGCCATAAACCCCAAAGCCTATATTCTAATGGCTTTCAATTTTAATATTGGTTTGATGGATATATAGTCATTGAGTCCAGGTTCCCTGTTAGCCTCCAAATTAATTTGCCAGTTTGTCTCCCTCTGTTCTAATATAATCTGCCACGGCCCGCCCCTAGGATCCAGTTGAACACTGTCCAGAACAAAAAACAGGAATTTCGCTTTGGGACATATATATGTGTGTTTATACAAGGCATTGGTAGTGTTCCCTTTTTGTAAATCATAGATATGCTCATATATTCTACGTTTCAGGGAACGCTCGGTCTTGCCCACATAATATGACGGGCATAGGGTGCACATGGCCAAATATACTACCCTCTGACTATTACAATTGTAAAATGCTTTGGCTCTAATAGTTCTATTTTTAGCTGCTAAAAACACTTCCTCAGAATGAATAATGTAAGAACATTGGGCGCAAGACCCACATTTAAAGGTACCCTTTCGTGGTCTGGAGGAATATTGCCTAAAGGGCCCCTTTTCCAAGATGTTTTTAATACTATTCCCCTTACGGAAGACCGACTTCATTTCCTTGCCTTGCAAATTACCCAAATCAGTAACCCCAGTAAAGGTTTCCCACTCTCTGCTAATGATATCTCTAATTTTACAAGAATTGGAACTGTATTGTGTTACAAAAGCCTTGATATACTCTGACTGAGGTATCTGCTGATTCTGAATATTATCACCATGTTTTAATCCCAAAATGGGTCGAAACCTACCTACTCTTTCTTTTTTGACCTGTTCACAAATATTGAATACCAAGTCCCTAGAATAGCCTCTGTCTTGAAATAAAAGACTAAGATTCTCACACTCATCCAAAATATCCTGTTCATTGGATGTCATTCTAGAAATTCTGACAAACTGGCCCTTCACGATCCCCCTCTTTTGATGTACCGGATGTAAACTGTCATAATGTATATAACTTTTGGAGAACGTCGGCTTTCTATATACTGAAGATTTAAATTGGTGGTCACAGTTGGTACTAAGCATAACATCCAAATATTCCACCTTATCCACGGTCACTTTGTATGTGAATGTGAGAAAATTGGTAGTACTGGTCAGGTATTCCATAAAGTCTATAATAAGACTGTCTGGCCCTGTCCAAAAAATACAGATGTCGTCAAGGAACCTGTAGTATGCAACCCAATGTTTACTAAAAGAACTGTTAAACACATACTTATTTTCCCAGATGGACAATATTATGTCCGCATAAGTCGGAGCACAATTTGCTCCCATTGCCACTCCGGAAATCTGTTTGTAAAATTCCCCTGAGAAATAAATGAAATTGTTATACAATACCAATTCCATGAGCTGCAAAATGACAAAATTGTCATTATTGTTGGATACTGGATTAGATGCAAGAGCCTCCTCTAGCCATGATAATCCTGTTACATGAGGTATAACAGAAAAAAGATCCACAATGTCAATAGTCAAAAACTTGAGGGTAGGACTCCAAAGTTCTGGAGTAATCTGCCTGAGAAATTCCCATGAGTCTTTCAGCATATGTGTTGCTTTAGGCCATAACCCTTTGAGTTTGTAATCCAAATATTTAGAAATCTTGAGCATAGGATAGAACAACAGGTCAGGCGTCATTGTGAACGGGTCAGGTATTTTCCTAATCTTACTGTCTCTGAATACAATCTGTTGTATGCTTTACAACAAAATGCCAACATCAGGGTCATGGAACCTGACAAAGGGGGAGGAACAGTGATCATGGACCAGGTTATCTATGAGGGCAAGATGAACATCATTTTAAAGAATGAGGCCAGGTATTGCCCGGTTTCCCTCAATGAAATTAACATAGCCTATCAGAGGATAGACCTGGCCATCAAAGATTTACTGGACCAGGAAGCCATCGATTATGGTACCTACATTTTTTTGGATAATCCTCAGCCTAGGGTGCCCTCTATATTCGGTGTACCTAAAGTACACAAGAATGTACAGGATCCACCCATGAGGCCAATAGTAGCAGCACAAGGGTCAAAAATGTCCCCGCTTTCTAAATATTTGGATTACAAACTCAAAGGGTTATGGCCTAAAGCAACACATATGCTGAAAGACTCATGGGAATTTCTCAGGCAGATTACTCCAGATCTTTGGAGTCCTACCCTCAAGTTTTTGACTATTGACATTGTGGATCTTTTTTCTGTTATACCTCATGTAACAGGATTATCATGGCTAGAGGAGGCTCTTGCATCTAATCCAGTATCCAACAATAATGACAATTTTGTCATTTTGCAGCTCATGGAATTGGTATTGTATAACAATTTCATTTATTTCTCAGGGGAATTTTACAAACAGATTTCCGGAGTGGCAATGGGAGCAAATTGTGCTCCGACTTATATGGACATAATATTGTCCATCTGGGAAAATAAGTATGTGTTTAACAGTTCTTTTAGTAAACATTGGGTTGCATACTACAGGTTCCTTGACGACATCTGTATTTTTTGGACAGGTCCAGACAGTCTAATTATAGACTTTATGGAATACCTGACCAGGACTACCAGTTTTCTCACATTCACATACAAAGTGACCGTGGATAAGGTGGAATATTTGGATGTTATGCTTAGTACCAACTGTGACCACCAATTTAAATCTTCAGTATATAGAAAGCCGACGTTCTCCAACAGTTATATACATTATGACAGTTTACATCTGGTACATCAAAAGAGGGGGATCGTGAAGGGCCAGTTTGTCAGAATTTCTAGAATGACATCCAATGAACAGGATTTTTTGGATGAGTGTGAGAATCTTAGTCTTTTATTTCAAGACAGAGGCTATCCTAGGGACTTGGTATTCAATATTTGTGAACAGGTCAAAAAAGAAAGAGTAGGTAGGTTTCGACCCATTTTGGGATTAAAACATGGTGATAATATTCAGAATCAGCAGATACCTCAGTCAGAGTATATCAAGGCTTTTGTAACACAATACAGTTCCAATTCTTGTAAAATTAAAGATATCATTAGCAGAGAGTGGGAAACCTTTACTGGGGTTACTGATTTGGGTAATTTGCAAGGCAAGGAAATGAAGTCGGTCTTCCGTAAGGGGAATAGTATTAAAAACATCTTGGAAAAGGGGCCCTTTAGGCAATATTCCTCCAGACCACGAAAGGGTACCTTTAAATGTGGGTCTTGCAACCAATGTTCTTGCATTATTCATTCTGAGGAAGTGTTTTTAGCAGCTAAAAATAGAACTATTAGAGCCAAAGCATTTTACTATTGTAATAGTCAGAGGGTAGTATATTTGGCCATGTGCACCCTATGCCCGGCATATTATGTGGGCAAGACCGAGCGTTCCCTGAAACGTAGAATATATGAGCATATCTATGATTTACAAAAAGGGAACACTACCAATGCCTTGTATAAACACACATATATATGTCCCAAAGCGAAATTCCTATTTTTTGTTTTGGACAGTGTTCAACTGGATCCTAGGGGTGGGCTGTGGCAGATTATATTAGAACAGAGGGAGACAAACTGGCAAATTAATTTGGAGGCTAACAGGGAACCTGGACTCAATGACTATATATCCATCAAACCAATATTAAAATTGAAAGCCATTAGAATATAGGCTTTGAGGTTTATGGCAGCATTTCAGTCTTTGGAACTTTTTAAGAGAAAATTGTATTTTTATATTTACATACTCTGTATATATTTTTTTTATTTTTGTATTTGATAATTTAACAGCACAAATAGTTTTTCAGCTTATGTATGTTTTTCCATCTTGGAAAATAATTTTTTAATTGTGGTTTCTTTAAGTTTTAATTATTTATTAAGTTTGTTAATTGATATCTATATTTAAAGAGGATATTCAGCTGGCTTATTTGTCTGATGAAGTTACTTTGGTAACGAAAACGGGTATCACAGTGTTTTACTTGCGTTAACTGGCATCAATAAACCTGAGTTTTACGACTTTCTGAGCATCTTTGGATATTTATTGGCAATATTATCTCCTTCCAGTGTTGGTTTGGTTTTATTGGTTTTGTTTTCCAACACTTGCTTCTGTTTTTGTGGTTGGTATTAAAATGAAATATTGAAGAAATTTTGAACATGCTTTCTAACCAAGTAGGTAGGGGAGTGATCGTTCAGTGTGTCAGAGAGACAGCCAGCATCATATGTAATATTGGACTTGTTAGTTAAAATCCATTCTAGAGTGGATTGTCTCTTGGTGTGCTTGTCAATGCATGTGGGGAGGTTGATTCTTTGAGAGAAGTTGTAAAGATTGATGACATTTGTAGAGGTAGTGGAAGAGCAGGTAGTCCAGTCAAGACTGAAATATCCTAATATTATGGTTTAATGGGTGAAGTTTGTAGAGGCCCATTCTAGGATGTTTTCTATATTCTGGAGGTTTTTACCAGGGGGAGGTGGGAGGCTATAAAGATAATGGACTTGTGGTTATTAAGTTCAAGGTGTGCTATCAAAATTTCAAGGTTAGGGATATCAGGTGGGGTAGTGTTGAGGTGCACCAATTTGAGAGTTTCTTTAAATAATATGGCAATACCACTTCCATGTTTAGCTACTCTGTCAGTTCTAAGGATACTATAGCCATTTGGAAGAAATTCTTCAGATTTAATGTGGGGCTTTTATAGTAAGCAAGTCAGTGTTTCCTGTTTTTAGAGGTAGACAGGAGCAAGGTGTGGGGTTTGTGGATATGTCAGTGCAATGGGTTTGGGGGATGGGGTTGGGCCTGGATTAGCATATATATCATATTGGAGCTTAATGTGTGTTAGGCAATGGAGGGTAAGATGTTTCAGTTTGGAAAACTGTCTGTGATAGATATATAATGAAGTGGGAGCATTTTGGGTGTAGTAATATCTAAGAGAGAAAAGTAGAGTAGGGGAGGTATTATAGAGGTAAGGGGAGATATAGATAGTAGGTCTGACATGTTATTGCCCATCAGTTAAGGACAATGTTAGAGAGAGATTATGAGGGGGAAGGTTAGATGAGAAGGAGGTAGCATGGAGAACAAGCAGTAGTAGGGCTAATAGTACAGGAAGAGGTAATGTATACCTTATATGATACATTGTAGAGTCAGTGGATGGATGGTAAAGTCTATTTGAAAAGTTGCTAAATAGACTGAGACAAAAGTGAAGAAAAAGGAAGACGAAAAGATGAAAAAGGAAGAAAATGAGTATGTAATAAAAGGGTAGGGTAGAATGTGAGGAAGGAACAATAGATGTGTCAGTTGGTGGAGATAAGTAGTGATAGGTACAGAGTAGTGCAAGGAAGTGTTGTATACAGATTAGAAAAGGGTGGAATGTTTGAGATACAGGGTGTTATTTCTTGCCGGTGAGGGTGTGGTTGGATAGAGGAGGGGATAGTTAACTATAAGTTACGGGATATGAGGGGTGGGTGGGACTGGGGGTAGGGTAGAGAGGCGAAGTGAGCCCAAGCATAGCGAGAGTGAATGGAGCAGGGCTAGACTGCGGGTGAAAAACCAGCATTCTGAGAGACAATCAGTCACTTTCAATGAGAATAAGAGACATGGATAGAATATACTGAGTAGAAAAAGAAAGAGAGGAAAAAAGACATTGAGTTGTAAAAAAGGTAGGGAACAAGAGGAACAAAAAGAAGAAAGAAATAATCAATTAATAGCAGGAGAGATTTGTTAACAGTAAGATAAGGTGAAGGTCAAAGGTCTAGCATAAAAGAGCTGGAAAACAGGTAAGTAGTGGGAGAAATAAGTGAAAGGACAAAGAGATAAGAAAAGCAGAAAAGTAAGAAAGTAAGACTGGGTAGTATTTGGACAGAGTGTGGAGGGTTATCTAGAGCTGAAAGAGAAGGTAGTGAACAAGAAATGAATTAAGGGACAGAAAGGGGAGAGGAGAATATAGGCAAAAAGAAGCATCCCTAGGGACCTATCAATGTCGGGCAAAGGCTGGTTTGCTGGCGTCCCTTATTATAAGCAAGAAACAGTAGGTTCAGAGCTTAAATACCTGGAGTTCACTGCTAAGTAAGTTAATACAACATGAACTGCACTAATTAACATACATACTGTTGTACTGTCTGCATGATTGCCAACTGTACAGATATTCTTTGACTGTACACAATTTAGACTCATACCTATGCTTTGTAGGTGTGACTACAGTGAGCAGTTTGACAGTATTGTCAGGACATCACAGATTGCAATAATTGTCAACTGTGCAGAGTTGTGGAGAATATCACCAGTGTACATCATTAATTTTTTGCTCAAGAGATTTTTGTTTAAAGAACTTTTATTTCCAAATAATTACAGATTTGGGAGCGAATGCAATGTACTCATGTTCTACTATATGAGGTTGTGGGTTATACAACTGTGTAATAGTGACAGCAGTGTATACAGTTTAACATATGTTGCAACATAGTACTGAAATGCATAG
This sequence comes from Protopterus annectens, assembly GCF_019279795.1. Lineage (NCBI taxonomy): Eukaryota > Metazoa > Chordata > Ceratodontiformes > Protopteridae > Protopterus > Protopterus annectens. The sequence goes on along the minus strand of NC_056749.1, from coordinate 846,813,520 downwards.
GTGTGCAGGTATTAATATAATGCTTTCCCTTTTTTTGTCACAGGTGACCAGGGAGGTTGGTCTTTGTCCCCTTCCATGCACCCCTAAATTCTATCAAAGTCTGATACCCTTGATAAGTGTAAGCAGGGTTTTTGGAATTGAAACATCCACAAGCCAGGGAGTGGGAGATGAACCATCCATAGCTTCCCTGTGTCCATTAGAGACATTGGTCCTAAACCATGTATGACTGTCCTGATCCTCATCCAGTTGTGTAACTTGCACTTAAATTGTGCCAAGGCAGAACTCTGATTCACATGGATTGGGAGCCTGTTCGATATAGGGTTTAGTCACTGGGTTACATACCTGTCTCTCCAGCATGTCCTATTTATACCACAGGCAAGGTGTAGGCCTGTGGAACAGGTAATTCTGGTGTTAGCTGTCACATACCAGGTTAAGGTGTATAGAGTTAGCAAACTGTGAATAATTTGATTTGCGGAGATGCAGCATTTCCAATAAAGCCTGGTCACAGATTGCCTTATATGCAAGGCAAAGCTCTCCTCTGAGAAGTCTGCATGAAACAGAATACAGTGTCAGTGATTTCAGATGATCCACATAGGACAGATGCTGAAACCTTGAATTATCCTTGTGAGGAAAATTTGTGGTCTCTCCAATTGCTGCAGGTGCTTGCAAAGGTGAATACCAAAAGGGGCATTCAATTCCATTATTGGCCTGATGAGGGAGAGCGTACAAACAGGTTATAACTACTTTTACTCTTCTTGGTGCAATGGCCTTACTTATGAGATGAGCAATACAGAATATCCTTTTATGACTGTGGAGACATGGTGATCAAAGATATAGTTACTGTCAACCTATATGATCAGAACTGTCACCAGTGAGTGCATATATAGGGTTGTTTTGTTGATATGTGAGTTAGCAGGAGCATCACACTTACTGAGAGAGATGTTAATACAGTTTTGTTGCATTGAGGTTAAGGCCATGGGTTTGGCAGCAATCATTTGTGTGTGTAAGACCCTGTTGTAGGATGCTGAAATCATCTGGAGCTTCTATGACCACTCCCAGCTTGCAGTCTTCAGCAAACTTTGTCAGCCACAGCCCTTTAATTTTTAGGTTGTACTTTAGAGAACTACATTCCAAACAGTAGGTGTGCCAGGACAGATCCTTTTAGAATAACATTGGTTACAAGTCTGCTTTTGGAGGTGGATTCCACTATTGTCACTCTATTGGTTTTATCAGTGAGCTAGTTAGCAACACATCTAATGATATAAGGGTTGATACTCATCTCAATGACTTTGTCAATGATGCCTGAGTTGGGTATTGTGTCAAATGCATTGGCTACATCTACGTAGGCTGTATGCATAGATTTCCTCTCATCCAGGTCTTTGGTGGCTGTCTCTAAGATGTCCACAATGTTTCACAGGCATCATTTGCCTTTGCCAAATCAAAACTGACTAGGGGCAGCTATTTGGAGCTTCTTATATCTTTATTGATAAGGTCCATGATGATTCACTCCATGGCCTTGCAGATAAGGCTAGTCAGGCTAATAACTCTATATTTCCTAGGGTCAATGGAAGCACCACCTTTGTGCAAGGGAATAATGCTGGCCATTTTCCATTCATCTGTGACAAAGCCAGTGCTTAGACTATGTTTGAAAGGAGTACCCAATGGTGTAATTCCTGTTGGAGGCCATGTAGGATGCAGACTGGGATGTTATCAGGTCCCATAGATGCTGTGTGTTTGCTCTTAGAGAGGGCATTTATGACTTTCTCTTTAGGGATATAAGGTAGGGGAGAGGTAGTATATATGTAATGGGGTACATGTGGTGGGGACAGGAAGGTGAGGTATTCACAGAACCTGTCAGCTGACAGGTGAGCTATGTCCACAGCCTCAGTATGTGTGCTATAATTAACTACCACTTTGGCACAGATCTGACCCTGTCTTTTTAGGTGACAGATGTAAGTAAATAACACATTTTGGTTGTCATTTGAGAAGTCAGTTAATTTGATTTCATACTTTGCCTGTGGTTCATAGGTTCATAGGTTCATAGGTTTATACTAGGCTATCTGCCCTAAGGAATTTATAAGCCTAGCCCAAAGTTTTGTGGCTTACGCCACCCCTTATATGAAAAAATACTGTGCCCATTAGTTTGTTGTGCCTCTGTCCAACAGTGACACAGAGATGATTCCCGGGGTAAACCTACGATCTCCCATCCACAGGTCAAGATTTCTCTTGAACAGAGCCAGCGAGGTGCTCTGCCTCACATGGACCGGGATTTTATTCCACAGCATAGGGAGTCTCTGAGTGATAAATCTATCCCTCCAGCACGTCCTATTTATATCCGTGCTAAGGTTTAAGTCGCTTGCTCTAGTGGTTTTGGTGGATTTGGATTTTTTGAGGTGGAGCATGTCCATTAATTCCGGGTTGGACATGGCCTTGTATGTCAGGCACATGTCACCTCTGAACAGACAGTATGCGACTGAATAGAGCTGGAGTTTCTTCAATCTGGCAGCATATGACAGATTTTGGAGTCCCTTTATCCTTTTGGTGAGGAACTTTTGGCGTGTCTCCAATTGCTGCAGATGTCGGGTGAGATACATCCCGAATGGGGCATTGTACTCGATCATCGGTCTGATATGGTCCTTATGATTGTCCTTTCACTGATAAGTGAAGAGTACAGGGGAACAATGACCTCACTAGATCTGGATGTGAATCCCTTCATGATCAGGTGGGCAATGTAGAAAGTCTTTCTAACCACTTTAGCAACGTGAGTGTCAAAAGAAAGGCCACTGTCAACCTGGGTCCCCAGGTCCCTGATAACCTCTTCTGTGCTTAGTGGATTGCCACCTATATGGTAGCTTGGGGTTACCTTGTTTTTCCCGAAGGGTATGACTATACATTTTAGGCGTTTAACTTCAGGCCATGGCTCTGGCACCAGCTATCTGTTTCCGTGAGTCCCTTCTGAAGGATATCCGTGTCCGATGCACTTTCCACTATGGTGCCCAGTTTGCAGTCGTCTGCAAACTTTGTCAGCCAAAGTCCTCCCATGTTGGCCTGTACTTCTGAGAAGTAGATGCCGAACAATAGGGGGCCAAGGTCCGAGCCCTGTGGGACACCACTTGTGACCGGCTTGGAGTCTGACATAGTGCCAGCAACTCTAACCCTGTGGGTTCTGTCCTTAAGCCAGTTTGCAACCCATCTTGTGACATATGGGTTTACATTTAAGCTGGTAAGTTTTTCTACAATACCCGAGTGGGGTATTGTGTCGAAAGCCTTTGCAAGGTCAAGGTAGGCTGTATGTCAATGGCCTTGGTGACTGTTTCGAAGAAGTCGACCAAGTTCAAAAGGCATGATCTGCCCTTGACGAAGCCAAACTGGGTCGGGTCCAATGTCTGCAAGTCCCCTATATCTTTGTTTATGAGCTCCATTATGATCCTCTCCATAGCTTTGCAGACTAGACTTGTTAAGCTTATGGGGCGGTAATTACCAGGGTCCGTAAAGGCACCGCCTTTGTGGAGTGGGACCACAGTTGCCGTATGCCACTCCTTGGGCACGTATCCTGTGGTAAGGCTGAGATTAAACAGCTGCCTTATGTGCGGGTTTAATTCCTCATTTAGCTCGTGTAGCACACAGCCGGGGACACCATCCGGTCCCATTGATGCTGTGTTTTTAGCTTTAGAGAGAGCAGCTTTCACCAGCGCATTTGAGATGTCTGGGAGGCTACACTCCGCTGGGATAGTTATCTCTCTTTTAGGGGGGGAGAGGGGGGTGAAGTTTGCACTGAACCTGTCTGCCAGTATGTTGGCAATGTCTGTGGGTTCAGTGATTTTTGTATCATTTTGGACTAATTCTGAGCATATCTGGGAGTTTCCACTCAGGTTCCTAACATAGCTGAAAAAGGCCTTATGATTGTCCTTTGAATCCATGGCAATTTTTCTCTCAAAATTGGCCTTAGGTGATTTTATGAGTGCTCTTATTTTTTACTAATAATGATCAGGGGTGACTTTAATTTTATGGATTTTGTTCTATCATGTAATAGCTTTCTCCTCTTATTGTAAAGTTTGTTAATGGCTGGGGTCCACCAGGCTGGACGTTTGCCCTTTGTGGAGAGAGTCTTGGTTTTATTTGGGATTGCCTGATCCATGCAGTCCTGGAGGTGTTCATAGAAGGCATTTGTAAGGGCTTCCGCAGCTTGGGTTGTGGTTTCCACTGGCTCAGGGGCCTTGAAAGATACCACACCAGTCTTGAGTAGTGCGAAGTTTGCTTTAGAGAAGTTCTTCACTGTGGTCTTTTTTGGTTGGGGTGGGGGCGGGATGTGGATTTCCAGTGAGATTAGTTTATGATCAGATCTCACCAATGAGGGATATACTTCCGGTGTGGAGCATTTTGTCCCCATGTTTGTGATAATGAGATCTAGTATATTTTCTCCTCTCGAGGGAACAGTGACTAGCTGTTCCATGGTATTTGAATTTATGAACTCCAGGAACCGTTGGGCTAGAAAGTTAGGGCTTGAGTAATGTTCCCAGTCTATATTCAGGTAGTTGAAGTCACCCAATATGATGGTGTTTGGAGATACATTTATACCCTCCAGTGTCTTCAGGAAGGCTGTATGGGGTTCCTGAGTTTGAGAGGGTGGCCTGTAGCATGCTACAATATGCAGAGCAGTTTTGCCTATGGTTAGTTGCACCTGGACGGTTTCTGAAGCTTCGTGCGTTGCCACCAACCTGGAGGTGTGGGTATCCTTTATGAATATAGATACACACCCTCCTTTTGTGGTGTGGTCTGGGTTTTGGGGCCGGAACGCATGATATGAGGTAAAACCTAATAGTGCCATGGTGCTCTCAGGAGCCTTGAACCAGGTTTCAGTTACAGCACAGACATCGATGTTCTCCATACTGAGAAGGGCCTCGAGTGCGTGCATTTTGAGATTTAGACTACTGGCATTGAGCAGCATTACCCTCAGTTTCTTCCCGTTTTTGTTTTCTAGGGTGGTAGGTTTAGAATTTGAGCCTTGCCTAAAAAAGGCACTATGGGGGTGGCAAGAGCCTTAGCCAATATCAGGAATCCCAGGGGTGACAGGTGCAAGCCGTCCCTTGCGAAGCAGCGTGGCTTGTCAAGCATATCATCCCAGGCAGACAGACACTGGATCCCCTTTGAATGACACCAGACATTAAGCCAATTGTTAAAGCTGATCATCTTGTCTCTATATTGTGGCATCATTCTTGGTGAAGGAAGGATACTGCTCAGGGTCAGGGTCATACCTGCCTGGGCTACATAATCAGAGAGCTCCTCTATGTCTCTTTTCATGTAGTCCAGGGAGGTACATCTCAGGTCGTTCACACCAGCATGGACAATGACTGTGTCATATTTGTACTTGCCATGGAGTGACCCGAGTGCTTGTGTTATGTGGCGGATTCTAGCGCCCAATAGGCAGCTTACTTTGACCCTCTCCTTGTTCAGCCTGGTGAGTGGGACGTCAGTGTGTCTGACTATGGAGTCACCTATGACAAGTATGTTTGGTGTTGTATTTGGCCTTAGGGGCTGTGACTGCTTTGCACACTGATTTTGTGGTTTATGTGTTGCTTGTGGGGTGTCTTGAGGTAGCAGTTGTTTGGGTGTCTGCTTTGGAGGCCTCTGCTGTTTAGGTAAATTTTTACTCAGAGCCTCCGAGTATGTCTTTGTTTGTTTATGTGTTTGATTCAGTGGTGTGGTAGCATTATGTGAGGCTGGTTTTGTGGTGTGTGTAGTTGCCTTCTCCTCCTGTCTGGTCTTGCCAGTCCTGAGTTGAGAGAGCTCAGCCTCCAGTTTGGCTAAATAGCTGCATCTCTCGCAAGTATTTGTGTTATGTGGGAGGAGGAGAGGGTTGTCTGTGTACATGAGGCAGTTATAACATTGCCTCAAGATTCCCAGATTCACCAGCTGGACCGGAGAGGAGATTGACAACTGACCTTTGGACATGCTAGAATAATATTGGGAATTCCTTAATAATTGAAAACAAGGGCCAGTGGGGAGTGAGGGTGTAGTACTTTTAATTTTTAGTGCTGACTTATATAATTGCTTTAGTGAGCAAGTGCCAGGTAACTTGAGTGCAATGTGCTACAAGTAACTAAATGCAAAAACGACAAACAGTAACTTTCTTTCAAGTGAAACAAGGAAATAAGTACAGTAAGCAATGCAGATATCACTAGTGATCCACAGAAGCGCTGAGAAGCCGTGTATTAGGTGGAATTAGCGTTCCAGGGAAATAACAAGCAAACAAACAAGCATATAAACAAGGCTAGATTCAGCAGGCCTGGTGACTTTACAACAACTCTTATAACCTTGTTTAAGCTTAGTCAGCAGTGTTTCCAGTTTAGGACTCATTCCCTCTTACACAGCTATTTTTCTCCCTTATTGTAAAGCCTGTTAATGACAGTTGTCCACCCAGTAGGTGTGCTCTTCCTTGCAGAGCTTGTTTTGGTCCTATCAGGCACAGTCAGGTCAGTGCAGTTGAATGGGTGTTTGTATGGCAAGTTGTTGTGGACCTGGCCATAGTTGCCAGTTCCATCTGGGGGGGATGCAGTACAGCTATCTATACCATCCTGCACAATGTAATTATGTGATTTGGAGAAATGTTTTAGTTTATTTGATGGTTGGGGGCATGTGATACTCAGTTCACATGTGACTGACCTGTGGTCAGATCTCACTAGGAATGACCTCATAGTGGGGGTGCTAGAATGACAACCCATATTAGTAAGCACCAGATCCAGGATGTTGGCACCCCTTGTTGGGTGTCAACCAGCAGGTCCAGTGCATTGGAATGAATGAAGTTGAGAACATTTTTGGACAGATGCTTTACACCACAATTAATTAACCCAGTCAATGGATGGGTATTTAAAGTCACCCAAAGCCAGGGTGTTTGGATGGATGTTACTAGACTCAAGTAGATCCAAAGAGGCAAAGTGGTTGTCTTGATCCACAGAGAGGGTCGTGTAGCTGGCAGTGACTTGAATAGATGTTCTATCAACAGTTAATTGCACCTGAAGTATTCCCAGGGAATCCTACTTTGTAACCAGTCTGTATGTGCATTCATCTGTAATGATTATGGAAACACCACCTCCTTAAATTGTCATGCCTTCAATTTGTTGTCTGAACATCTGGAAGGAGGTGTAGGCTGATTTGGGGTGCTCCCAAAAGCCATAAACCAGGTCACCATGACTGCACAAATGTGTAAATCTTCCAAGGTGAGGACTGCTTCCAGTGAGTGCAGTTTCATGTTAAGACAACTAGCGTTTAGCAGCATAAGTTTGAGGTTGTTGCAATATGGAGTTTTCACATTTGGGATTTTGTCCTTAAGACACTGCCTAAAAAGGCCAATATGGGGTGACAAGAGCCTTGGCCAGTAGCTGAAATCCCAGGAGTGACAGATGAAGACCCTGTTTGGTAAAGCATCGGAGTCTGCTGATCATGTCATTCAAGGCTGACACCTTCAAATGACACCAGAAACTGATGTAATTATTGAGGTCAATCATTTCCCATTTGTATTTAGGCATCATCCTAGGTGAAGGTAAAATGCAGCTTAAGGATGTAGTCCGGCAACTCAATCATGTATCTATACATATGGTCCAGAGAGGTACCTCTCAAGTCATTCACACCAACACAGACTATGACAGAGTCACAATGGTACCTGTTTTGGGATACATGAGTGCATGTGTGATATGGCAGAACATGTCACCTGACAGACAGCTGACCATGATCTCTTCCTTATCCACCTGGTGAGAGGGACATCTGTATGTCTCACAATGGAATATGAGCAGGGGCGGCTCGTGCTATCGGACTGCCGGACTGCAGCCCTCCCACCTCGAAAAAACAAAAGAAAAAAAAAATCTGTGAAACACAAATTCGAGTCCCGACTCCTTTGCGCATGCGTGGACACATTGGCAAACTCAGACTGCCTTTATCAGCAGTCCGAATGCAAACAAAGAGGTACCCAGCAATCTGTGCTGTGAGATATCCAGGAATCTGTGCGGTGATGACTGCACAGAACAGAGGAGCTCCAGACTGCTTCCCTGTAGGCAGGGCCAATGAGGGGTGAGCTGAGAAGCTCTCAAGGGGAGTATACTGCTGGGATGGGATTTTTCTGCGCGGGCTTCGGTAGTGGAGTATACTGCTGGACGGGCATCGTACACATGGATTGAAGGCTTCAGTGTGTGGGATTTTTGCTGCGCGGGCTTCGGGAGTGGAGTATACTGCTGGACAAATGGTCGCTGGCTGGATGGACTTCGTACATGTTCATGAAACAGGTAGGTGAAGGCTTCGGTGTGTGTGTGTGTGTGTGTGTGTGTGTGTGTGTGTGTGTGTGTGTGTGTGTGTGTGTGTGTGTGTGTGTGTGTGTGTGTGTGTGTGCACACGTGCGTGCAACTGTGCATACCAAAGACAGATCAGTGTTGATGCATTACAAAGGCATGTGGGGGGGTGCTTAACAGACCAACATTGCTTATAGGAAGTTTTGAAAACAGAGTGTTTAGTTTCTGCGGTTAGACTGATGTTGTGAGATCCTGCAATACACATTTTTAACAGCAACTAACTTTAATGAAACATTGTAAAATCCATATACTAACCCCACGGTTTGCATGCATCATTGAACACTTTTGATAACATATACAAGTTTAGACTAGTGTATCACAAATCAGATATCTCAAGGGTATAAAGCAGAATACATGCTGTATAATTTATCTAAGCAGTCAATAAATGTGGTAACAGTTTGTCTGATGACTCAGAAACGCAAACAAGGTAAACTTTATACTGGCAGCCATGGAATGTCTACAAAATGTCTTTTGTAATACAGACAACTATGAGCGACTGGCTTCTGATTCTGACCTGAAGCAGAACATGCAGTAAAGATGTAACTGAGTTTTACATTCTTTTTTTTTTTTTTGTCTAAGCTGAAGTTTATTCTTTTACGTATCATGACTTGTATGACTGGGTTTCTGACTTCTGATGGGTAACCAACTTGAAGGGCCAAATCTCTTTGTTGAATTGTGTAGTTTTGTACTATAATCATGTACTAGAACAGTCTGAAATCAGTAGTAGCAGAAAGCCTGTAACAGGCTTACCAACAGAATCTGAATGAGTGGACATTCTATAACCATGTAAAGACAATGTGCCTATTGTCTGTTGCTCTGTCCATATGAAACAAGCTAGGTCTGGTGTAGTTTCTTTATAGTCTATCATTTGTGTATTAATCTGATGTGTGTGAAGGCTAACAAGGGAACAATGTTGTATACCTTCCCACCATTCAGTACTATATACTGAATGTTCTCAGAGATATGGTGGTTCCCGCCTTCATTCCACTCCAAAAGATACCTGTGAAAAAAAATGAAATATATGCTTAGTCTGACTTCCTGATGAGTATTTCTCTGCTCAGTGGAGATTGTTTTTTTGTTTCAGAATATCTTACAACCAGTCTTACCAATACCTGTACAGTTTCTAGCATCTCCCAGCTGTATGCATAGTTTGGTGACACTGATCAACCCCATGTCCATACTTCTATTAAAAAATATTATGGTATGCACGTTATAGTATACCTCTCAACCTCTTAGTGCAAGAAATTTGGAGAGCCTAAAATAATGGGATTCAAAGGCCCAAAAATAGGGACAGGTTTTAAATACTGCTCTTATAAAGTTGTTAGAACAACAGGCTTTGTTTCTGTATATATTTTCTGAATAGTATGAAACTGAAATATCTGTCATTATTTAGTGACTTCGATCCTCAGTGATTTGCCAGAAAAACATATTTTATGAGGAACAGACCAAAAATCTGGACAGTTGAAAGATATGCCACATAGTCTCTGAACCTGCTTAATACCTCACCTCTTATCAACAGTACTGGCATTTTCTGCCCTACCACATTTCTTCCCTCAAATCAATTTCTTTGAATTTCTAGGCATTAATCACATAATCTGATAACCCACTAATGATCAACATTCAATATCTACTAATGCATACTTATCATTTATATTGTTTTATTTGCCTTTACTTTCATATGAATGTAATCTAATTAGCAAACGTGTTGTGTAGTTGTATATTACTGAAAGCCTGTTTAATAATGTTTAAAATTAGTGCTGCCACCTATCCTTTTTTTTTTACGGACTATCCGGAAATCAAACCGATTGTCCGGTCATCTGGAAAAACACTGAGCAAATCATTTAGGAATGAAGTCATGAAAAAAATGACAGACATTGAGTTTTAGACTCCATAGCCTTCAGAAAAATGCATGCTAAAGCAAAACATGTTAATTCTATATCACTGTCTAAGTTTATACAAGAGCAATTTTTAGTATTGTTTGTATGTTCCCCCAGTATATTTGGCCTTGTCCAGATTTCCTGCATTAAGAGGCTGAGAGATACATGCATATAAATCACTTTATAGAATTAGGCATATCCAAACCTCTCAACTATCCATGATTTTGGCTCAAAATGTTGCTCTTCTCCTAATAATCCCTCCGCAAAATGGCAAATTTGGAAGAAAACATGGAGGGTTTAGAACTGTTGAACAACTGTAATGATCAGAGTTATAGATTAGTTTTACTTCAGAAATGCATGTAGATCCTCTTATTTTGTCAGCTGCTCAAGTTAACAGTACTAATATTAAAATAGTGTCCATTCTTTGACAGGTTTCCAGCTGCATTGTGTGGCTATTTTATATATTTGCATCACATTTTTGGTCCGTTTTTCATAAAATTGTATTTTCTGACAAATTAGTGACAAATAATTAAAGATTGAAGTTGGAAAATAATGACAGACATTTGAGCTTCAGATTTCATACCCTTCAGTAAATTCATGCTAATGCAAGACCTACTACTATTCTATTACCTTTCTAAGTTTATAAGAGCAATATTTAAAAATTGTCCTTATTTATGGGCCTTTGTCCCACTTCTAAGTATGGCTTTGTCCAGATTTCTTGCTCTGAGGTTCAGAGGTATGACAAATGTGTCAGGGCCATCACAATCATCCAGAGACATTTCAAATTGTGACATACTTGTTGCACCCCACTCCCCCATGTAGTGACTCTGGATGTGTCCAAGCAAGGCAAGTTATGCAGTGTAAGTGAGCAGAGTATCCCCCCATCCAAGGTAGACAAGTACTGCAGTGGCTTTTCATTTATCCTTGATTTTGCAGAATGTTCTGGTTTTCTGTCATATTTTTATACTGTTGATTTATGCTTATTGTTCAGAAAATGTATACTGTTGCAGTGCCCTGTTGCTCTGTGTTTAAGTAGCAATGCTTTAATGACCATCAGATAAGCTTGCCTGAGATTGTAAGATGCAAGTAAGCTTTAATAAGCATCCTGTTAAAGAATTACCAACATTGAAAGCCTTTTTCTTGTTGCCATACAGAGAATATTTGCATAACTAGATGACATATAAGCCTTAGGTATTGAAATGCACATGACAGTATTTGTAATAATAGACAGGGTTTCAGTATTTTCTGAAGCTCATTACATTTGTTGGAGACTTGCAGTCATCTTTGCAGGCTTTACCTGTAAACTAAACAGAATGCCAGTCTATCATGTGTGGTCCATAACCTGTGCAGTAATCCTTTAAGTAATTTATCTTGAGCTTGTTTCTTGTCTGCTGTTCATTTTTTTACTTTGAGCATGTTTTCCCCATGAATCAAGTAGAAAATTGTTGTCAGGCAGCAGGTCTTTTTTGGATAAGAAACATTTTTACAAGTGGGGGTATCACAAAGATTGCTACTTTCAGCATGTTATCTGGTAGTTTTATAAAGCTGAATCTTCTTCTTTCAGCTTTTTCCTGTTAGGATTCACCACAGCAGATCACCTGTCCACTCACGATTGACAGTTGAGCTTTCACGTTGTCAAGTTGCCAGCCCGGCACCCAACCTTCCACAGAAGGCACACATACGCATGCATGCACTCACGCCAGGGCCAGTTTAGAGTATCCAATCCACCTACAGCATGTCTTTGAGATGTGGCAGGAAACTTAACCACCCAGAGGAAACTCACATGACCACAGGGAGAACATGCAGACTCCACACAGAAGGCACACCAGCCGAGGATCGAACCAGAGAACCTCTTACTTTGAGGTGGCAACATTAACCACTGCACCACCACGGCCGCCCTTCTGACTATAAATTATAATTAGAACTGCAGTGCAAGGAGAAGTGGTTTAAGTTGAGTGCTGCTTGTTTTTTTATACTTGATTTTGACTGGCATTCCAGTAATATATTTAAAAAGTAATTTATTTTTTTATGCCTCACAACCTTTTTGCTTCCATCTAGATATTAAGTAAGCTGTCATGTAGCCGTAGCCAATGCATTGAAATATTCTTTTCTTCTGCACTTCATTTTGTATTGATTGGACTCTTGCAATGATGGTTTGGCACCCAGGGCAGTGTATTTAATTAAAGTTCCAGTTGTTGGGGTTTTGAGCATAGCCCACCCTCTCTAGTTGACCCCACCCATTCAGCTGTCTCCTGCAGCCCCCCTTTGATTTGAAGTCACCAGCCGCCACTGAATATGAGTAATATGTTTGCTTTACTGTTTTGACTTAAGGGCTTGACAGGTGAGAGACTGGAGTAAGAACTATCATATGTGTTGCATTCTGCAGTGGATGTATTATGTGTAGCATGCTTATGTTTGTGTTTGAGAGGTCTCTGGTGTTTATGTGTGTTTCTGGTGAGGACCTCCACATATGTAAGTATGTGTGATATGAGTTTGGGTGAAGTGGAAGGTGAGATGTGCATGGTGACACCCTGCTCATTGTCACATGTACTGACTTGTGTGCGAGACAGCATGTATTCCAGGCTGTTAATATAGTTGTATCTCTGACATGCTGAGTTTGTGTTAACTTGTGGTCCAATGATATGAGTGCGTACATAATGTGGCAGATCTGAGCCCCTGATAAGCTAGTGACCATGAATTTCTCCTTATTCAGCTTGGTGAGATGGACATCAGTGTGTCTCACAATGAAGTCTGTGATGACTAGAATGTTGGATTGTGTGTCATCTTGTCTTATGGGCTTACAGGTTAGTCCTCCATGAGATATAGTTGTAAGTGTTGATATGTGTGTTGATTTTACAGAGTGCATATGGGGCTGATGAGGGTATTTGTTATCTGGACTTTCTCTATGAAGTCTTTGTGATTTATGAAGGTTACATGTCAGTACCTCAGCTCACGTTTGCTTTGAATTTTGTGTGATGGATGCAGTGTGTGTACCACTGAGTACCAATTGACATTAGGTGTACTTTTATATGAGAGTTTTGCCTCCAGTAACTGTGTATATACATCTCTAACATACCACATCAGTTTGTTTGAGAATGAAGTGGTTGGCGATAAACTTGAGCCAATTTTTACATTGCCTCAGGATGCCCATATCCACCAAGGTGGTAAAGATTACACGAGTGCATGGATCGTGCTATCACAAACAGAACCAAGACGCTATCCTCCAAAAAAATCTGGTGGACCCCTGCCATAAGCAAACTCTACAACAGAAGGAAGAAACTGTTGCAAAAGAGAGTAAAATCCCATGACTGGAGATGTTCCCTGGTCAGCCACAGTAAGAAGCTGAGATCCCTTATAAAATCCTCCAAAGCTAGCTAAGAAAACAAAATTGCCACTGATTTTAGGGACAACCACAAAGCATTCTATAGCTATGTCAAGAACCTCAATGGCAACAACCAGATCTGCTCTGAGTTACAGCACAATTGCATGGAAATTACAGAACCAACTGATATTGCCAACATCCTGGCAAATAGGTTCAGTGCTAACTTTACCCCCCCCCCCTCACCCCCTAAAGGGCCCATATCTATACAGGAAGAATGCAGAGTCCCTGTAATCACAACTATGCAGGTAAAAACTGGACTCGCTAAAGCCAAAAACACAGCATCCATGGGACTGGACAACATCCCAGGCTGCATTTTACATGAACTTCAGAACGAACTGGCTCCCCACCTAAGCACCACGTTCAATCATAGTCTCACATCAGGCTTTGTGCCCACTAAATGGTGCACAGCAACAGTTATCCTACTCCACAAAGGGGGAGCCACCACTAATCTTGGGAACTATTGCCTATTAGCCTGGCGATCCTGGTCTGTACGGCCATGGAACGTATCATTATGGAACTCATAAACAAAGACATTGGTAACCTCCAAATTCTGGATCCCACCCAGTTCGGGTTTGTGAAAGGCAGATCATGCCTCCTGAACCTGATCGACTTCTTTGAGGCAGTCAACAAAGCCATAGACGAGGGTAAGGTGGTTCACACAGCCTATCTTGACCTCGTCACCGCTTTCGACACCATCCCCCATTTTGGAATTATAGCTAAAACTCACTAAACCAGGTATAAATCCTTACGTCACAACATGGGTTTTCAGTTGGCTCACTGATAGAACCCACACTGTAAAAGTTGCAGACTCCAAATCTGACTTCAAACCAGTAACAAGTGGAGTACCATAGGGTTCAGTCCTGGGACCTCTCCTGTTTGGCATCTTCTTCTCTGAAGTACAGGCTAACACAGAAGGCCCTTGGCTAATGAAGTTTGCAGATGACTACAAACTAGGAGCCATAATTGATTCCCCAAATGATGTGAACATCCTACAGAAGGGCCTCACTGAGATAGATGCCTGGTGTCATAGGCATGGCCTAAAGCTCAGTGCCAAAAAGTGCATTGTCATCCCCTTTGGTAAAAACTCTGTACCCATGAACTACCACATAGGCGGCTGTCTACTTAATGCTGAATAAGAGATCTTGGGACCCAGGTGGATAGTAGTCTCTCCTTTGATAATCACATCTCCACAGTAGTCAGGAAATCCTTCTACGAGGCACATCTCATCACAAAACGGTTCTCATCCAGGAAAAAATAGGTCATTGTTCCCCTCTACTTGACACTCATTAGACCCATTATAGAGCACAATGCCCCTTTTGGAATGTACCTCACAAGACATCTGCAGCAGCTGTAAAGGCCACAGCAGTACTTCACAAAGAGGTTTACTGGCCTCAAACAGATGCCCTACACTGACCATCTCAAAAAACTCCAGCTTTACTCCATAGCATATCACCTACTCCAAGGTGATCTCTGCCTAACATATAAGGCTATGTCAAACCCAGAGCTGTTGGACATGCTACACCTAAAGAAATCACAATCTCTCCAAGCTACACACTCTAGGGACCTAAACCTTGTTGCTACAATAAACAGGACATGCTGGAGGGATAGATTCCTATCCCAGAGACTTCCCATTCTCTGGAACAAGCTACACATCTATGTCAAGCAAAGTTCCTCATTAATGCTCTTCAAGAAAAATCTTGATGAGTGGATGAGAAATAGGAAATACACCCCGGGGATCACTTCTGTGGCTCTGCTCGACAGGGGCACAAGAAAATAACTTTCTTGGGTGGTGTAAGCCAGGGAATCTTGTTGGCTCTTGGGCCAATGGCCTAGTACCTACCTATGAACCTATGAAAAACCTCATATCCATGGCAACATATCCTTTTTTATTGATTAGATAGTTGCATTGAGAGTATCACTCAATGTCACAAGTATCTGTTCCACAACTATGGGGACAGTACTTGTCACTGCATGCTGGTTGTCTTGTATGCAACTCGGTATTGGTGTTAATTCCATCATGGTTTCCAAGAAAAATGCCACCCAAGGTGTCTGAGTCAGTAGAGAGCACTGCCAAACACTGGAAGTGAAACTAATACGTATACCCTGTAAAGTTAAGGATGGAGTATTTAGGCAGTTATGCTGAAGTTAAACCCTAATCAAGCAATGCATACTGAAAACAAACAATTACCTTGTGAAGACTGCTGAAAATAAGGGAGTCACCTGAGTTGCTGCTGCCTGGCTACTACTACTGCTGCTCTCACCACAGGCTCACTCTGCTGGGATACAAAACTGCTATTCTTTTTCTCTCACCAGAAGCAAAACTTTAGCACCAAGCTCAAGATGAAAAGCAGGCCACAGCCTGTTTCTTGGTCCACACACTTATCTCAGATGATGCAAGGCTCTGTAGGCTTGTTGTAGCTTTTTCCAGGTAGATGCCTTGATTAGCAACCAGACCAGTCTTTTGACTTTTGCATGTATTATGCCTTGGGTTTTGAGGCTCGTAGGATGTGACTAGGATACTGACTTGATGATGATTAGCAGCACAGCTGTGGCATCACAAAATAATGTTCAATGACAGGTGACATAGATGTCTAATGTTGCTTTAGCAAGCTCCACAGCAGCTGTGATCCATGTTAGGTAACAGCTTCATAGCAAATCATGCAGGCTGCCTTCAACAGCGTAATGGTGGTGATCTGCATGACATGGATGTGAGGCCTACTGCAGAGGAGTGACCATCTTTGAGCAATGTTTCTGTCCCTCCCACATGTCCTAGTTATGTCACACTGCATATTTATGTGCCCAGAACACACAACTATGTTTCCACATCATTTCACACAACATCCATTTTCTGTCTGGTTGTTTGACAGGCATTGAAGATTTGCAAGGGCAACGTACTTCCTGCAAAGTTAAACAAGTATTCTGTGCATGTATGGACATCCACATCTTCACTGCAAAGAGTGCCTACAGAGAGTGTGTTTGCGGTTGTGAACCTCAAGGGTGTAGCAGCATGACTCTTACTTTGCTGGGGTTGTACATTATCACGTTTGTAAGTATACTATTGTGACCCTGATGAATAACAGGATTAAGGTTCATGCAAGTGCCACATGCCTGTAAAAAAGCATAATCAATCTACCATGTTATCCCACACTGTCAGGTACCGTTTTACCTTACAATGACAATATAAAGGTGATAACATGTTACATTTAAACATCTGTCAGGCCACTGCCTAACCATGGCCTGTTGTGATGTATACACAAGCAAGAATCTATTGCTATTGACATTATCAATGACTGTTGAAGAGATGTGAACAGCATCCCCAACCCTGTACTCCTACTGCACACAAACACAACATGTGACAGATGCAACAATATTAAAAACCTTGAATCCCTGCTCTTTCACACACAGCAGTCAGCACATATGACAATGGGCGGGTTGCCAATATGCATAACTCACCTTCTACTCTGCCCAAACTCACATTACACATAACAACATATGTGGAGGTCTTTACTAGAAACATACTTAAACACCAGCCACCTCACAAACACAAATACAAGCATGCTACACATAATACTACCTCTGCAGAACACATCATCATCTTCTTTCGGCTGTTCCCATTAGGGGTCACCACAGCGGATCATCTGTTTCCATTTCTTCCTGACCTCTGCATCATGCTCTTTCACACCAACTGCCTGCATGTCCTCTCTCTCACCACATCCATAAACCTTATCTTGGCCTTCCTCTTTGCCTCTTACCTGGCAGCTCCATCCTTAGCATCCTTTTCCCAATATACCCATCATCCCTCCTCAGCACATGTCCAAACCAACGCAATCTCGCCTATCTGGCTTTGTCTCCAAATCGTCCAACCTGGGCTGACCCTCTAATATACTGATTCCTAATCCTGTCCATCCTAGTCACATCCAGTGAAAATCTTAACATCTTTAACTCTGCCACATCCAGCTCTGACTCCTGCCTTTTTGTCAATGCCACCGTCTCCAACCCATATAACATAGCTGGTCTCACTACCCTCTTGTAGACCTTCCCTTTCACTCTTTCTGGTACCCGTCTATCACAAATCACTCCTGACACTCTTCTCCACCCATTCCACCCTGCCTGTACTCTCTTCTTCACCTCTCTTCCACACTCACCATTACTCTGAACTGTTGATCCCAAGTACTTAAACTCATCCACCTTTACCAACTCTACTCCCTGCATCCTTACCATTCCTCTCCCCTCCCTCTCATTTACACACATATATTCTGTTTTAACCCTGCTGACCTTCATTCCTCTCCTCTCTAAAGCATACCTCCACCTCTCCAGGGTCTCCTCAACCCGGTCCCTACTCTCACTACATATCACAATGTCATCTGCAAACATCATAGTCCACGGGGCCTCCTGCCTGATCTCATCTGTCAACCTGTCCATCACCACTGCAAATAAGAAAGGGCTCAGAGCTGATCCTTGATGTAATCCCATCTCCACCTTAAACGTATCTGTCACTCCCACCACAGTACTCACCAATGTCACACTACCCTCGTACATATCCTGTACCACTCTTACATACTTTTATGCCACTCCCGACTTCCTCATACAATACCACAACTCCCCCCTAGGCACCCTGTCATATGCTTTCTCTAAGTCCACAAAGACACAATGCAACTACTTCTGACCTTTTCTGTATTTCTCCAACAACACTCTCAGAGCAAACATTGCATCTGTAGTGCTCATTCCTGGCATGAAACCATGCTGCTGATCACTAATCATCACCTCCTTTCTTATCCTAGCTTCCACTACTCTTTCCCATAACTTCAAGCTGTGACTGATCAGTTTTATCCCTCTGTAGTTACTGCAGCTCTGCACATCACCCTTATTCTTAAAGATAGGTACCAAAACACTTTTTCTCCACTCCTCAGGCATCCTCTGACTTTCCAAAATTTCATTAAACAATCTGGTTAAAAATTTCACTGCCATTTCTCCTAAGCACCTCCATGCTTCCACTGGTATGTCATCTGGGCCAACAGCCTTTCCATTCTTCATCCTCTTCATAGCTGTCCTTACTTCCTCCTTGATAATCTGTTTCACTTCCTGATTCACTGTCCCCACATCATCCAACCTTCTCTCTCTCTCGTTCTCTTCATTCATCAGCCCTTCAAAGTACTCTTTCCATCTATCCAAAATGAACTGAATGAGGCTCACCACAGCAATAAGAATAAAACCAACGATTTATTGATCTTACAAAGTCACAAACTGCAGTAATAAAATAAGTAAGTGCTTTCACGTTACTAGAACGCTTCTTCAGACTTAAAACCACTGCTAACTAAACTCTCATTTTATAATGCAATCCATTCAATTAATTACAAACCAATTAAATCATTAATCAATTTGTTAAAAATTTTTTTTAAAAAACTTAAAGCAACAACTTCATTTATAACTTCATGTACATTGTATATACATAATGCAATAAAAACATCAAAAGTCAAATAAATATATATACACATATATAACAACAATAATAAATAAAAATAAAAAATACAACATATCTATATATATGTATATAGATACTAGCAAAATATAAATACTACAAAATATACATGAACTTGAATGAGAAGGTTTCTCTTAAACCATTTTTAGCAGCGCGCCCCTGTGCACACTAGATTATGACATATGTATATTTTTAAAAAAAAAATTTTAACAAATTGATTAATGATTTAATTGGTCTGTAATTAATTGAATGGATTGCATTATAAAATGAGAGTTTAGTTAGCAGTGGTTTTAAGTCTGAAGAAGCATTCTAGTAACGTGAAAGCACTTACTTATTTTATTACTGTAGTTTGTGACTTTGTAAGATCAATAAATCGATGGTTTTATTCTTATTGCTGTGGTGAGCCTCATTCAGTTCGTTTTGGATATTTTTGTGCTCTGCAGAGGCTCTTTATCCATGAGCTGTCTTGTTTGGGATATTTACTCTTTCCATCTACTCAACACACTCTCCTCACTTGTGAGTACATTTCTCTCACTATCCTTTATCACCCTTACCTGCTGCACATCTTTCCCAGCTCTGTCCCTCTGTCTAGCCAATGAACACAATACGCATAATAGCTCACACACCAATGTCTGACCGGTCAAACCCTTAAGGCAAAACACAAAATCAAACATAGTAGTCATAGATGAATACATTATGAGACACAGTGATGTCCCTCTCATCAGGCTACATAAGGGAAAGGTCACAGTTAGCTGTCTGTGAGGTGCCAGGATACACCATATCACACATGCACTCAAGTCTGTCAACAATAGGTACTGTTATGACTAAGTCATAGTCCCTGTTGTTATGTACGACTTGAGATGTACCTCCCTGGACTGTATAAAGAGAGACATTAATAAGCTCTCAGGCAGATATGCCCCTAGCCTTAAACAGCATTTTACCTTCACCCAGGATGATGTCTCAATACAAACAGAAAATGATTGACTTCAATAATTGGCTTAGCATCTGGTGACATTCAAAGGGGATCCACTATCTGTCAGCCTGTGATGATATGCTTAACAGACCTCGGTGCTTTGCCAGAGATGGTCTTCATCTATCACCCCTGGGATTTTGACTACTGGCCAAGGCTCTTGCCACCCCCATAGTGCCCTTTTTAAGCGGTGTCTCAAGGACAAAATTTGTACAGTCACAGAGACCTGGT
>NC_056749.1:846750742-846788242 GCF_019279795.1 Protopterus annectens | reverse complement strand
AGACTTTTTAAACAGGTTTCAGATATGCAGTCCAGGTGCAAATGTGTAATTGATATGTGAAATAGGTTAATACTAGTACAGCACACATGGAGTCACTGCCTGTAAAGCAATACGTATTACTCCTTAACATGCCAAATACCTGGATATCTCAGGATTAGAGCTGTGAACACCATAACACAAATTAACTGCCTTAGTCCCTTGACAGACAGGGGATGATTCATCACACCATCACCTGTATAAATATGTCCTTTGCTATTCTCAGTTAACTAACATAAAAAAATTAAGTTCCAGGTGTACATTACTGTCCTGATGCTGTGTGGTATACTAACTGTGTGAAATGCTCATGCAGCATAGATGATTTGTTGTTATGGCAGTTATAAGGGGACACTGCTGTTTTGAGGGGTGGGGAAACAAAAGTCATGTTCTGCCAGGGCACACACCAGCATGACTACCATTTAACCTCACTTTCTAACATGTCCCTTGAATGATGTACCAGTGATCTTTTGCAGTAGGGCTGCATGAATATTCCATGCATGAGGCCTACTGAATACAAACGGTGACATGTTAGTGGAATGGGTGTCTGTAGTCCCATGTGGATGTAATTTTGTACAGATAGCCCAGTATAGTTGCCTATATAATGTACCCAGTCCATAGCCACAATGACATAACATAACAATCCACTATACTACTGTGTAGGTTATGGACCTACCTTGGAAGTGCAGTAGTTGACATGACTGTAGTTCAGGGCTGACTCTGATGTGAGTGGTACACAGCCAAAACATGGATATGTACAGAATGTGTGATTTGGCTGGCATCAATTTTAATATCTGTATGTGAGTTGGAGTAAGGTATTAGTCCCTAGGTCCCTAGGTTGTCAGTGTATGTGTTATGTGTTGTCTCTTATCCAAAGGCAGGGCATGCTGAGCATGCCTACATCTGCCTACAGGGACATCAAAAGGGATTTTGTCCTCTGAGTCCTCCTGTGACTGTGGCTGTATTTGCCTAAGCACTATTAGGGGACTGTGTATCCCTTCCCTTTGCTGATCCTGTTGCAGCTGTTTCCGTAGGATCAGATTGTGTAGCATAGCACATATTGTGAATATCTGTGCACTTGTGGTTGGAGTGTACTGTAGAGCTCCACCAGATATATCAAGGCACCAGAACTGTGACTTCAGAACCCCAAACACACACTCTATGATGTTCCTAGTTTGTGCATGTGCCTCATTATAGCATTCTACCATGGGGGTGTGTGCATTTCTGATGGGTGTCATTATCCACAGTTCCAGGACATAGCCAGCATCCTCCAGTAAATGGCCCTGTTGGGATGTCCCCCCTAGCAAACATCCTGTACAGCTGTGGTGTGTGCCAGATATGGGAGTCATGATAACTGCATGGATTGCCAGCTCACACTTTCATGATAATTCCCTGGGCATTGCACATGACTTGGCAGCTGTTGGAGTGGTATCCCTTGTGGTTAATTTAGAGCCTACCCTTCTCACCAGGTGGTGCTCTGATGTGTACATGAGTGCAATCTCTGACACCCAATACTTTAGTGTAGTGTGCTACATGGTAGAACTGGTGCATATTGCTGGCCCTCATCTCAGGGTCAAGGGGAAAAGATATGTGCTCACTGGCATGTGGGAGCATAGCATGCATCCATCCGCAGTGGATATGCAGACATGGTTGTTCCTTTTACTGATTCAACAAAGGAACATAATTTGCATACATATTCATGCTGATAGCCTGTAAAGTAAGCGGTTCTTAGCCATGTAAGCTGGTTAACAGCACAAATGCACAATTGTAAGGATCCGACGCAAGGTCCAACAGTACATTTGTGTAAACTATAGTATACATGTTATTTTACAATTAAAAAATAAATAAATAAATTGTTAAGCATGTTTGTGCAATGTGGTGCATAGTGCAAACATGCAAAAAATATTTAAAAAAATTATAAATTATTATTAATTTTTCATATTCACTTTTTAGACATCTATGATGTATGTTTAGCACATTATTGTATATGATCTAATATTTTCAGGGGAGTTATGTCTGTATTTGTGGACTTTTACATCATCTTCTGTCAATGTAGACTCCTGTATGCCAACATTTTCCGTGTACTCTACGAACACGGACATGGAGTCTACACGGATGCCTTTCAGCTTGATGGATCACTCCACCTGGCTAATTTGCATAAGATTCACCAGCATATGCAGAAGTATTGCATGGATATTTCTCTGTTTGCACATGCTTGTGCACCGCTAAGTGACTGTTACTGAATCTAAAAATGTTTGCACGGCGCAATGCATACATGAAAAAAAATCATGCAACCTTTACTGAATTCCCCCTTATATCTATATATCTATATGGCTCCCCTTCTAAACATCTAAAACCCATAACATCGAATTTCATAACACTGAGACCAGAACATCTGAAACCCAAAACATCTAAAACCCATAACATTGAATTTCATAACATCTAACAGTACAGATCACATGAAAATAACATCCTCTCCACATATAATGACATAAAATGACAACAAACTACCAAACACACTGTTTACTATGTTTCTGCAGGGGAACTTGATGCAGTGAGGTTAGGAAATTAACTTTTTCCCACTGTAGTACGATCTTGGAGTTGGTATATTTAATTTACGGGGGTGGGGGCAGAGCCCCCCACATGGGGGGGGGTGCATGGGGAGCTTGCTCCCCTGCAGAAACGTAGTAAAAACTGTGTTAGGAAGTTTGGTGTCATTATATGTAGAGGGGATGTTATTTTCTTATGATTTGTAGTGTTAGATGTTATGAAATGTGATGTTATGGGTTTTAGATGTTCTGGTCTCAATGTTATGAAATTAGATGTTATGGGTTTTAGATGTTTCAAAGTAGACTCATCAACATCATAATGTCGAGCAGCCAAAATATCGCCATGAGAAGCATGGCATCCAATTGTGAGAATGTGGAAATTATCAGGAAATAGCAATACTGAACATCTTATATGTTGAAAAATATCATAGCAAATAATGATCCATCAGTATATGCAGCACTGACAGCTCAGACTTAATGAATGCAAAATCAAACACCAGGCAGATCAGATATATTCCGAATATCAATGAGCCATGACATGCTCTTACTGTAATACTAGACATTAGGTTGTCACCTACCTCCGTAATAGGTGATAGACACCTTTCAACAATCAAGAAATCATTTGCATTTGCAACCAATGGTCATCCAAAACTATAATCACACCACAGGATATGGTGCTGCTGGAGTTGAAAGCAGGTGCATGTCAGTTATAACACATGTAGACACACGTGATACTATGTTGTATAATGAATATGCATGAGTAGTATGACTGAGTTTGAGTGATGTCTCAGATATTATGACGTGTTGACATTCACAGATTTCACCATGTCAATGGCAGTCACTTTCATCTGAAAGACAGTTAGACATAGTATTTTAATAAGTTTTATTTACAGTCCTATGTGATCAGAAGCAACAGTTGACAGATGCATACATCACCCCTGTAACACTGTGTGTCAAGGTAATATGACGTCACGCATGGTATGTGGAAAAAGAAATGCCAATTATGGCAAGGTGACAGTTAGTCGCATATAAGTGTATATAGATGTATATGCATAAATAAAATACAGAAAGTACAGTAAATTGCTAGTTACATGCAGAAGGGATGTGCATCTGCAAAGTACTTTCTATGTGGTGTCATGTCCTACTCCAACATACTGGGGTTACAGTAGGATATTTTGAGTTTGCAGGTCACTATAAAATGTAAAAAATACAGACTGTGCTTTCAATACACTAAGATGTGCAAATTCACTCATAGGCAAATTATACCGAGGTGTAATGACAGCAACAAATAAGTGAACACATAATCGAAACTCAATATTGATATATTGTTAATTTCACATATATAGCAGGATATGATACACAAACATCAATCCTGTTTCTGTAATAACAGTATGTTGAGAAATTCTAGAGGACTGTAACCCTGCTTATTATCCATGACGTGTTTCAGCTGACATCCTGTCTCCAACGTGGCTCTGTATGAAGCGGTACATGAATCAGCAGAAGACATTTGACATGGATCTCACCTATTCATGACTGTTCATGAATGATACAAGTCATAACATCAGATATAATAGTTAGACATGGATCTCATCTATCTGTGACTGCTCATGAATGATACAAATCAAGACATCAGATATAATATGGGCAGCACAGTGGTGCAGTGGTTAGCATTGTCACCTCGTAGGAAGAGAATCTCTGGTTCAATTCTCTACTGGGATGAGTTCTGTGCAGACTCTGCATGTCCTCCCTGCATTTGTATGGATTTCCTCTGGTTCTCTGGTTTCCTCCCACATTTCAAAGACATGCATCTAGATTGTTTCTCCCAGGGCTTCTGCTGAAAATGGGCTCTGTCCAGTCAGACTTTCCCAGCAAACAAATGTTAAATAAATAAATAATAGTTTGACATGGGTCTGGTCTATCCATGACTGTGCATGAACGATACAAGTCATAACATCAGATAAGTTGATGTTCTTTCTTAATGGCAGACGCTTTAACCTTTTGTCCCATCCTTCAACAAGATTCTGTCTTCTAGCAATCCACAGTTGATAACTTCCTAAACTGACTTGAATGATGGAGGGAATACAGAAGATAGGTGTTGTGCAGGACAGAAATGTGTAGTAAATGTACATTTTTTCCCAGGAACATAATATTGATCTATGTAAGATAGTATATGTCTTAGAGAGATGAGCAAATACATCCAGTATGGCTGTGTCAGGAAGAAATGATAGCAATAGCATTTGCTTCACAAATTGTCTGAAGGTCATGTCATGGTAATAAATTGATGCCACACCCAAAGATTGTACTTTCCTTCAGATGTTTTCTGAAAAGTGAAAGAAACAACCTGTCAACATACTATCTGAGAAATTAAGCCTTAAACTTTTGATAACACCTGGTTCATAGTTACAGATGATGTGCACACGTTTGGGGGAGAATTTACATTGAGCAAATATGTCCATGATGCCCATATTCCACATCAAGTTATATGATTTCAAAGATTTAGAGGTCATGAGACAAATAATAAATGGGCAACGCCTATATCACCCAGTTATTTCAATGAGCCATACACAGAGTATAGTTATCTCATTACTGAACCATTAATAACAAATGTACAGTCAGCTATCCATAGGTCACAACTGCCAATATCCATACTGTTCTCAAATGCACTTAACACCAGAGTGTTAATATGACTTCTCTCATCTGACTCTTTTTTGTGTATAAATTCTCCACTATGTAGTTGCCGTTCATTGACATTTATGTCAGCTATTTCATTTGATAACTCAAGGGGATGTGCTCTACTATGTTGTCTACCTACTTTCTGAATGGTATTTGACATTGCCTTATGAGCAGGAATACGAAAAAATAAATTCAGTAGTCAAACACTGAGCACTTGACAGGGGAAATCTCTAGAATGTCACCCTTTCCTTCACCGAGGACATCTCATTATATTTCTTGACTAGTCAGTGACTGGGCAGATGTGAGTGTGCAAAGGATTTAAGCAATGGATCACCTGCTGTCAATACAGTTATGATGGATCTCCCTTTGCAGTGTGTACTGCTGTTATTTTTACACCAGTAATTCTTCAAAGTGTACCCTCTCTCCTCATAATATTGATATCCATCTATAAGCTGCATACTTCTGCCCTTTTACTAATAGATAACATGTTCCAAGTACACTAGGTGTATGTGTGAATAGGTTCATATGTACATATATTTGTACTAGGCAAACTGTCCTTGTGGGCCATTTTTTAGCCTAGCCAATTATCCCATGTGAGAATCAAACCCGGCACCTTTGGTCTGGAAGGTAAATACTTTAGCAATTATGCCATCCTCCCACCCCTGGTAACCTGCTTTTTTTCCATAGCTTCCTACAGTATGCTAATGTTTGACATGTTCATGACCTTTTTAAAGAGCGATTACATCATAGCATATGCATGTCGCAATGGATGCATACTATTTAGAATCCCGGGATTCATGAATAGTCCATGCTAGAATAGTCTATTCTTGCACGAACTGTTCCGTGTAGGAATACAGCAGCAGTGTGCCCTACATACTAATGAGGGCATGCTTCTGTATTCCTACACCTACATGATCCATGTATGAGTACAGGGGGCATGTATAAGTCCTGCACGGACACTTAAACATGCCCCCTGCACTCGGAATTTGCCGTATGGCACTTTCAAATAAGGAAGTAGCATAACATTAGAGCCTGGCTCTAGTATTATGCATTATTTCAATGTCCGCAGACACTGAAATGTAAAATGAGCATGTCAGTGTCCATGGACACTGAAATAAGAAAAAAAAAACACAATCCCCCCAAGAAGTAGCCTGTATAGTACATGACTGTCCACAGAATGGCCAGATCCCTGCCCCACATGGTTGCAACCTGCTGATAAATATATGTAATAATTTAATATTTCTTTCTTTTTTTTTTTTACAATAAAAAAAAAAGTTTAAGCACAGTGCAGTGGGTTTGCATGCCATGGTGGTTTGCTCAGTCCAGCTTAAATGCTGTTTGAGAGTGAAATAAAATGCTGAAGGAGAAATCCTCATTGCGGAGGTAGTGTACTGGTTAGAGCAATGGTTTAGAATACAAGCTATGCACGATTTGAATCCCAGCTCTGGCTAATATATTTTATGTGTGGAAGCAGTTGTAAATTAATTTTTATGAATTGGAATGATACTTGTAAGTCATATGCCTCACATATGGTAGTGTAGGGCTGGGAAAATGCCGCAGGGAAATGTAAAACACTTTTTCTATTTTATTTCTAAATAATTGTTTGCAGCCAGTTAAGCCTGTCACAGCTCTGCTGAAACCAGCTAAGGATTGCTTAAGCATGAAAATATAAGCAATCTTTAGCAAATGTAAGCTTTGCTTAGCTGGTTTAAGCCTTGCTAAGTGGATTTTTGCAGAGCTAAGCATATCTTAGCATATTTGAAAATCGGCCAATCATGGAAAAGTGCGGGAAAATGGCCTTATTTAAACCACACAGATGGGAATACACCTATATCTCTTCAAGTCTGATTAGGGCAGCAACAATGGCAGGTGTAGGAGAGGGTGTTCACTTCCGAGCACAAAGCTGGGGTATCCAAGAGTCCAGGGTCATGGTTGGACTTCTTATCAAAGACCATGAAGCTAGACTGCTGCAGGGCCAGTACCAGGGCTCCCAGTACAAAGCTGAGGCCTGGGACCATCTGGCACACAATCTCATCAGTGCCACTGGCATACCCCAAACTGGTGAGCAGATGTGTCATCACTATGATGACCTAAAGCGCAGAAGGGGTGAGCTCTTGGCCCAGTGGAGCCAAGATGCATGAGCGGAGGATGTCCCAGAAGTTTGTAAATATCCAGTCTGTCTATTTGTAAATAATTATTTAAAAATTGTATGTTACTGTACAGGTGTGCTTAATGTGTGTTCTTTCCCCATATAGCTGCCGATGAGAGGGCTGTGAACATTGATGCCCATGCGCAGTGCTTGGTCCGACTGTGCCAAGAGTTTCGTGAGTACAGAAATATTGATAATATCTGCTGTAATAAATCAGAAATAGTAAAGGTAGCACTATCTGTATATATAATTGTGCTCTAACTGTACTGAATAAATGCATGTGTCCGGCTGCCAGTGTTAGAACTCAGTAGTGCCAGCTGCTGTGTAATACAGAGTTTTGTAGCAAACAAGGTACAATTGAGGAGAGGAAGAGTAGGACATGTATTAGGCTGTCTGAAAGAACCTGCTAAGAAACTGCTGTGTCAGGGTTACTATAACAGGTACAAATGATAACAGTCCTCCTGTGCAGATCATGCAGTAATACTAACAGTGGATTTCTAAGTTACAGAAAGTGTTGTTATGTTAAAAATAATAAAGCTAACTACCACAAACTGTTGTCTTTCATTTGTCTTGTATCTGAAAGTACAGTTGTGTAGCTGCTGCAGCATGCAGTAACTGAGGTGAAGTGATGTAGCACTGTTTGTCTGCATAGTTCAGAATGTAGATTTGAAATAACTGACAAAATGCAAAAGTAAATATTTTCTTCAGTAATGTCTTGTACTGTGTTCCTGCCACCATTGCCTTGCGTTAACGTTTGCATATCAGCTGTATGTAGTCCTGAATGTACAGGAAAGTGTGAGACACTAAAAGGTGCAGACGGCAAAAGTAGAGTGTGTTGACTTGATTCTAAATTGAAGTCTAGTCTATTTTAGTAAAGTGCCCAAATGTCTAACTTTAGTAATCTGTTCATATTGTGTAAATGGTAACATGAACAGTTTCTTGTTCTGATGTTTGTTGTAGATATTATAGAAAACAAATAAAAAGACATTTGATAAAAAAGTAGCGTGTGTAGAAAAGCATGTACTAGACAGAAATAACCCAAGTAACTACCACCTGTAGCTCAGTCTGATAAAAGCTAGGCCTGTAGATCACTTTTGCACACACACACACACACACACACACACACACACACACACACACACACACACACACACACACACACACACACACACCATGGGTAGAATCTAGGGACAGTTACGAACATGTCTTTCTATTTCTACAGCTGTAAACTTGAATATTGGTAGAAACACTAATCTATTGTGAACAGATATTTTCCCCACAGGTAAAGAAATATTTGCAGAAGCACTATGATAGGTATATGTATGAAATGTGTACAAATGTATGAAATGTGTACAAATGTTCTGTTGAGCAGCCCCAGTCCTACAAATAGAAGCAGGCTAGCCATCTACACTATGCAGTCTGGCCAATACAAGCCTCTCAAGTGTCATGTTGTCATTGATAGTTTCCCCTGTTGCCAAGAAACCTGCATCCAGATAACATCACAGTACAAGTATGCCAAAAGCACACTTACGGAACAGCAGGACAAGGAACAAATTGTTATTTGTACCAGTAAGTATCACAGGTATGAATTCCCTAAACTTATGTAGGTAAAGTTGTCATACCTTGCCCCATAGTATTCCAGGTGCACAGGTGTGTATGTGCTGTAGTAGCTGCATGGCCCAGGTAGAGGTTAAGGGAGGGCAGAACTGTAGAATATTGAACAGTAGTGTATTGAGAAGTATCACTGAATGCAGTTGTTAATGGAATTATTTTCTCTTCCCCCACCACTCATCTGCTCCAACAATTGCACAAAATGTAATAAGGGCATGTTGTTACCAAAACTTACTGTTGGGAACTTTGTTCCATTTTGGTTATTATATTTGAAACTGTGTGCATACTAACATACCTTGTTGAATAATCATTGTTGTTGGCCTGTTGCCATAAATATAACCGACATGCTGTTGCAATCCTGACTGCCATTCCATTTCTGCATGTATTCTGTTTGCCATGCCACTGTTACAATTCCATTGTTGTAGGTCAATTGGAACACCCATGCATGCTGTGTTGACTAATGTTTAAATGTTTTGTTCATGAGTAACCAATACACCTTGTTAATTCTCACTGCATAGCTCATTCGGGAAGGCCAATCCTGGTGGATCTGCCTCTTCCACCCCACCTGGCCTAGGCACCGGGTCCCAGCACATCTGGGACCCAACCTGGACCTCCCTCATCTGCTGGTTATGTACCACCCTCAGGTGGAACCACTGCAGGGGGCAGGGCTCATCCACCTTCTGCACGCGGGAGTGGTGAGGATCTTGTCACCTGGCAAGAGGGACGTGGCATGGTGTGCAGTGTCCTCCAGTGGAAGCTGGATGAACGACTGTGCCAGGTGGAGGGCAGACTGGTGCAGCTTGAAGGGCAGCCAGCCCCTCCAGCTCAGCCCCCAGCACAGCCACCTTTGGGGCCCTGAAGGAATAGTGGTGATTGGCATCGGGGGGGGGGGACATCAGTCTCACAATTACCATCTAGGGCCCTCATGGGCATCCGATTCCCAACCACCGTCCAAGTCCAAGGTGCCCCCCCTTGTGTCACACAAAGCCCCTATCTGCTTTCTTGTGTGTCTTGTCTGTCTGCAAATGCAACCTCCCCTACCAAAAATTCCTACACACACTTACCTACACTCCTTCCCCAACATCCCACTCTCACCTTTAAAAAAAAAAGGGCATCTGTCCCAAAAAAAAATTATTTCCCATACATAGCTTTGCATTTCACCCAGAGACACAGTCCCCTTACTCAATGTACCCCACTAATTATCATCATTTTATGTTGCCCACACCCATCCATGTGGGGTGTGAGGCTATAAATTCCAAATTGCCCACAGTTATATCAGCTGTTGCTGTCGAAGAAATGCAGAGCTATGGTCCTTTCCTACATCCATCCTGCAAAAACCTAGTTGCCGACATCCTGTTTTACTTGCTGCTTGCCCCCATTTCACCACTTTCCTGTCTCCCATTTTTCTTTTCTTTATTTAAAATTACTAAGGGTTTATGCAGACCTAAGCAAAGCCAAGTGGACATAAACGTCGCTTAGCTTTGTTTGGCTCCATGCAAACCCGCTTACAACTGCTTAAAAGTGCCTTATTTATTCTGTACCCAACAGCCCTTGTTCTGCCCAGCAACAGAACAATCAGCCCTTGCAAGACTTGAACCTAGAATACTACACACCATTGCCACAGCAATCTACCACTACACCATCTGAGTTATAGGTATGTATGATGTTTTCAAATATATCATTCAGTAGAGTCATTCAACAGTAGGGAAAACATTCTGTAGAATTAATCAAGTTTTATATATATATATACACAAATGTATATGTGTATGGAGATGTATATACATATGGACAAATAAATATACATATGAAATATATACGTTTAGAAATACAGGTATAGATAGAAAAGTAAATCAATACATACAGGTATATCTATGTACGTAAAAAATATATGTATCTATATATATATAGATATATATAGATATAGATATATATATATATATATATATATATATATATATACATATACATATAAATATAAACATATATATATATATATAGACATATTCATATATATATATATATATATGTGTGTGTGTGTGTGTGTGTGTGTGTGTGTGTGTGTGTGTGTGTGTGTGTGTGTGTGTGTGTGTGTGTGTATATATATATATATATATATATATATATATATATATATATGTTTACATATATATGTAGTGGAGTTGCACATCAGATCCATACCCCAAACCTCTTACTGTAACAAATCTGTCCAAAGGATGTCAAAATGGGGGTCAACGGGCCCAAAATAGGGATATCTTTGAAATATTGCCTGTATCCCTGTCTTCAACAGTAACTGTTCTGCCTTACAACAAAAGCATCAGTCTTGAACCCAGGACCATGTACACCATAGTGAGAGCAATGTACCACTACACCATGTAAGTTCAACAAAATTCTGATGTTTTTCCCAAACATATCAGTCAGTACAGTCATTCAACAGGAAGGAAAAGATTCTGTAGAATCAGTCATGTTTTCTATATATACATGTATTTATGTATGGTGATGCATATATGTGGACACATATTGACACAAAATATATCTATAGAGATATACATGTAAAATATACACATATATCCATAAACATATATATAGAAAAGTGTATAAATAAATACATGCACACAAAAAAAAAAATATATATATATATATATATATATATATATATATATATATATATATATATATTCATATGTATACATAAATATACCAAAATATATAACAGCTACAAACAAATGCAATCTGAGGGTCATGCTGCTCAACACTAGAAGTCTAAATCTCAAAAAGCACTCACTCGAAGCACTCCTTATTCACAAAGGATGCGCACACATCCACACTGATACCCCAACATAATGCATCACAGATACTGCAGGTGTAGCTAACATAGGGTAAGACAGCAATTCAAGTTGTAACCTGCTATAGGTCCCCAATTATGTCCCAAGAGTCAAACCCCACATGCCTAAGTGTCCTGGAGAATATTACTGCCCAACCTAACACCATCATACTGGTTGTCCTCAACTACCCCTCCATTAACTGTGAAAGCTATCCATGTATCAATGCACTTGCCCAATGTTGCCTGGAATGCATCCATTCCAATGGCCTGGGTCAGCTTGTTTCTACACCCACTACAGGTAGCAACATCATTGACCTAATCAGTACTAACATGGGTGACTGTTGCTGTACACCAATAGTCAACTCCGCCATGGTTAGATCTGACCACAATGTCATCACCTTAGAAATCCACATCCCTCCCAACTTCCTGCAAAGATAACCACCATGAAAAACCTTTCCAAGGCCAACTTTGGCCTCCAAAGATCAGAGGTGGCTAATTCACAGCATCCCTGCAAATGGAGACTAGATGCATGACCTCCAAACACACACCTATGCAGTACGAACACGTACACAAATGCATGAATTCCACCATACCCAATAGAAACAAGATGCTCTCCTCCAGAAAAGGGAAGCCAATCCGGTGGTTCTCTGCCAAAACTACTCTACAACAGAAAGAGGAAACTAATATGGAATAAGTTGAAGTCCCAAGACTGGAAAAATCCCCTTATCAGCCTCAACAAAAAGATGAGATTTTCATGAAAAACTCTAAAGCTAGCTGTGAAAACAGAATTGCAGCACACAGTAAAGACATCCACAAGGCCTCCTATAGTTATATAAAGAATCTCCACGGCAATGCCAACATGCGCTCTGAGCTACTGCACAATGTTAACTCCTATACTGAGTAACAGATATTGCCAAAATACTGGCATGCAGATTCAGTGGCAACTTTACCCATCTCCCCACCCCCAAAGGACTAATCCCAATACCAGTACACTGCCAGGCACCCAGTTATCACACCACTCTGCAAGGCCAAGAATACAGCTTCTATTGGACCTGGCAATATCACTGTCTGTCTTCTGCATGAACTACAGAGTGAATTGGCACCTCACCTGTGTGCCCTGTTTAGTCACTGCCTCACCTCAGGCTTTGTCCTTCTGACTGGCACACTGGTACAGTTATCCCTCTCCAAAGAGCAGGAGTGGCTGCAGACTCTGGGAAATATCACCCCATTAGCCTGACAAGGCTATCATGCAAAGCTATGGAACGCATTGTCATGGACCTATGAAACAGGGATACGGGAATCTCCAGACTCAGGATCCCACACAGTTTGCTTTTGTGAAGGGTATATCATGCCTGTTCAATCACATTGGTTGACTTCTTTGAGTCAGTCACCAGAGGTGTGGATGAAGGCAAGGTGGTTTATACAGCCTACCTCAATATGGCCAAGCCCTTTGATAACATTCCCCACTCAGGGTTCATGGATAAACTCACTAAGCTACGCATCAACCCTTATAACAGTAGGTGGGTTGCAAACTGTCTCACAGATAGAACCCACAGTGTGAAAGTAGCTGAGCCCAAGTCAGACTGCTGACCAGTCATGTGTGTAGTTCCACAGGGTTCTTTCCTGGGTCCTCTCCTGTTTGGTATCAACTTCTCTGAAGTCCATGCCAACATGAAGGGACTCTGGCTGACACTGTTTACAGATAATTGCAAGATGGGAGCTATTAACTACCTAAGTGATGTTGACATTCTACAGAAAGGCCACACTGAGACCAATGACTGGTGTCAGAGCCATGGCCTTAAGCTCAATGTCAATGAATGTGTTGTCATCCTCCTTTGGGATGTCAAGCACTACAGGGATGTTACAGCACCAAAAATCAGACACCAGTGTGAAAGTGCATACCCACAACCAATTCCACCACCATCACAGTCACATACCGGTAGGTCAGGTGAACAGTAGAGTATATGGACTGTGTGAAGAAATACGTAATAGTTTTTCTGTCAGACACTATCCCCTATATATAGTGGTCCAATTCTCAGTGTAGTCTGAATCATGACCATGGTACAGGACACATGTCAGTCTGCTGCTACAAAGGCATACAGCCTATAGACCAGCAGACACTGGAGCACCATGTGCAGTCAGATAAAAAAGGAGCTATAACACTTACATCTACCCCCCTCCATACACAGCCAAAATAACATGTACACATGACATGCGTACACAATCCCAACAGTCTGTCAACAATGGCCAGCCATGCACAGACCTCTCAAATGTACAGTTCACCTCAGAATGTACAGGGTCAGGACTGATATCGATGGGAGCTTTCCCGTAACATGTCTGTGGGTCTACTACATCACCGGGATGGTAGGAGGAATGAAGGCAAGGAATAATGCTACTAAATAAGCCTGAGCCTTATAGTGCATGACATCTGGACAAAGCCT
Organism: Protopterus annectens; assembly: GCF_019279795.1. Taxonomy (NCBI): domain Eukaryota; kingdom Metazoa; phylum Chordata; order Ceratodontiformes; family Protopteridae; genus Protopterus; species Protopterus annectens. Next base: position 846,773,965 of record NC_056749.1, on the reverse strand, counting down.
ATCATCATCTGGGGACAGAGGAACAAACACAGGTGTAGACTGAACATACTGGTGTCAGAAATTTAGAAAGTTGCTGATGTTACTGGGTTTGTTGGAACATATCCTTTATGAGGAATATGAAGGCAGTAATACCAGTGGAGTTTAGTATTTACTAACTGCAGTCCCCAGAGTCCCTGAATGATTTTCCAAGGACAACAACTGTCTGGGGAGCAGACAAAACATAACAGGCAAACATGTGGCCAATCTGTGTACAGCATGTCAGTGGAGAGGTATGTCAGGGACATATCACTGTCAGACATGAAGTCACTCACTAAATGCATGTCCACACAACCCTGTTAACCTATCAACCCACCATGTGTATAACAGCAATGATAATGACATAGAATCTGGTCACAATTCTGGAGATATGTGCCACATGTTGTGCTGTCTCCAGATCTCCTGTACTGTGAAGTATTCTCACCTACTGTCTGTGAATCTGTAGCCCACCACCTTTGTAATGGACCTCACACAGGCAAGTAATAGGGCCAAGGCCCACATGACGGATGTCCCATTTGTTGGAGCTAGCAGCAGTGCCCAGGCCCACAGCACATAACTATATGGGCTCCTACATAATTGTATGGCCTTAGCAATACCTGACATCTGCACAGAGGACAGACAGGAAGTGAACAGCAAACATGTTATGCATTAGGATGAATGTCCTGAAGGATAGAAGTCTGAAACTGAAATGTATGCCATTACTACATCACAGCAGTCCTCAATGACATGGGCAAAAAACATAGTACTCTACAGTTAATATAATAATATCATATTAATATCCAATAGGAGATACATAAAAACATACAGCTGACACAGCAAGAACAAGATAGTGTACTACTCAGAGTCACAGCTCTGCATGCAGAGGTGCATGGTTGGAGTACTACAATAGGCAATCTAATTTTACATGTAAAAGCAGTGTCAACAGTACAAATTTCGTAATACAATATGTGTGGAATCATATTCGTCAACCAGTGTACTGTAGCTGGTATAACATGCAAATGTGAGTGCATATAACATGTGATACAGCACATGTATAAAAATAATAAATAAAAAAAACATGTGATACTACCCATGTATACCCAAGTCTCTTGTACAGTATAGTCACACCCCTTTATACTGTAATGAGAGCACATAAAAGCATGTTATGTACAAGACATTAAATAAACTTATTACATGATGTCATTACTCAGCTATTTTATGAGACTGGAATGTGAGCAATGGTTACCAGGGCTGACCTATGCTTAGCAGACTTATACATTTCTTAAATGTGAATGATAACCAGTAGTTAGCTCTGCTAAGCATATTTGTGCACTGGTAAACATCGATAAACAAAGCCAGCAATGTTTAAGTGCCTATCAGTCATTGTCCATGCCACGCCTGTCATTGTACATGCCGGTGTGAATGACCTGAGACGTACCTCCCTGGACTACATGAAAAGAGACATAGAGGAGCTCTCTGATTATGTAGCCCAGGCCGGTATGACCCTGACCCTGAGCAGCATCTTACCCTCACCAAGAATGATGCCACAGTACAAAGACAAAATGATCAGTTTTAACAATTGGCTTAATTACTGGTGTCATTCTAAGGGGATCCAATGTCTGTCTGCTTGGGATGACATGCTTGACAAGCCACGCTGCTTCACAAGGGACGGCTTGCACCTGTCACCCCTGGGCTTCCGGATATTGGCCAAGGCTCTTGCCACCCCCATAGTGCCTTTTTTAGGCAAGGCTCAAAGGACAAATCCACCTCCCTAGAAAATACAAGTGGAAAAAAACTAAGGGTAATGCTGCTCAATGCCAGAAGTCTAAACCTCAAGATGCACGCCCTCAAAGCCCTTCTCAGTATGGAGAACATCGATGTCTGTGCAGTGACTGAAACCTGGTTCAAGGCTCCTGAGAGCACCCCAGCACTATCAGGTTTTACCTCATATCATGCTTTCCGGCCCCAAAACTTGGACCGAACCACAAAAGGAGGGGGAGTATCCATATTCATCAAAGATACCCACACCTCCAGGTTAGTGGCAACGCACGAAGCATCGGAGACCATCCAGGTGCAACTAACCATAGGCAAAACTGCCTTACAGTTTGTAGCATGTTACAGACCACCCTCTCAAACTCAGGAACCCCACACAGCCTTCCTGAAGACACTAGAGAGTATGAATATCTCTCCAAATACCATTATATTGGGAGACTTCAACTACCCAAACATAGACTGGGAACATTACTCAAGCCCCAACACCCTAGCCCAAAGGTTCCTAGAATTCATAAACTCAAATGCAATGGAACAACTGGTCACCATTCCCACAAGAGGAGACAATATACTAGACCTGATCATCACAAACATGGGGACAAAATGCTCCACACCGAAGTATATCCCTCTCTGGTAAGATCAGACCATAAATTAATCTCACTGGAAATCCACATCCCGCCCCCACCCTCTGCACAAAAGACCACAGTGAAGAACTTCTCAAAAGCCAACTTCACACTTCTTAAGACTGAAATGGTATCCTTCAAGGCCCCTGGGCTAGTGGAAACCACAACCCACACTGCTGAATCCTTTGCAAATGCCTTCTATGGGCACCTTCAAGAATGCATGGATCATGCAATCCCAAATAAAACCAAGACCCATTCCCCCAAAGACAGGCACCCGGTCTGGTGGACCCCAGCCATAAACAAACTCTACAACAGGAGGAGGAAGCTACTACATTACAGAGCAAAATCCCTAAAAGGGAAGGCATCTCTGATCAGTACTAGCAAAAAACTACGATAACTCATAAAATCATCCAAGGCCAACTTTGAGAGAAAAATCGCAAAAGACACAAAAGACAGCCACAAGGCCTTCTTTAGCTATGTTAGAAACCTGGGTGGAAACTCCCAGATATGCTCAGAGTTAGTCCAAAATGATACAAAATACACTGAACCCACTGACATTGCCAACATTCTGGCAGACAGGTTCAGTGCAAATTTCTCCTCCCCTTCCCCCGCAAACGGAGAAATAACTATCCCAGCAGAGTGTAGCCTCCCTAATATCTCAGATGCCCAGGTGAGAGCCGCCCTCTCTAAAGCTAAAAACACAGCATCAATGGGACCGGACGGTGTCCCGGGCTGTGTGCTACATGAACTCCAAGAGGAACTAAACCCACACATAAGGCTGCTGTTTAATCTTAGCCTTACTACAGGATACGTACCCAAAGAGTGGCGTACGGCAACAGTGGTACCACTTCACAAAGGCGGTGCTTCTACGGACCCTGGAAATTACCGCCCCATAAGCTTGACGAGCCTGGTCTGCAAAGCTATGGAGAGGATCATTATGGAACTCATAAACAAAGACATTGGGGATCTACAGACATTGGATCCTACCCAATTTGGCTTTGTCAAAGGCAGATCCTGCCTTTTGAACTTGATCGACTTTTCTGAAACAGTCACTAAGGCCATTGATGAGGGTAAGGCAGTTCACACAGCCTACCTTGACCTTGCAAAAGCCTTTGACACAATACCCCACTCGGGCATCATAGACAAACTCACCAGCTTAAATGTAAACCCATATGTCACAAGATGGGTTGCAAACTGGCTCAAGGACAGAACCCACAGCGTCAGAGTTGCTGGAGCTATGTCAGACTCTAAGCCAGTCACAAGCAGTGTCCCACAGGGCTCAGTCCTGGGACCCCTCTTGTTCGGCATTTATTTTTCCGAGGTACAGGCAAACATAGGAGGATTGTGGCTGACAAAGTTCACAGATGACTGCAAACTGGGCGCCATAATTGATACTCCAGCGGACACAAACATCCTTCAGAGAGGCCTCATAGAAATGGATAATTGGTGCCAGAGCCATGGCCTTAAGCTGAATGCCAAAAAATGTATAGTCATACCCTTTGGGAAAAACAAGGTACCTACAAATTACCACATAGGTGGTAATCCATTAAATGGAAGAGGTAATCAGGGACCTTGGGACCCAGGTTGACAGTAACCTCTCATTTGACACTCACATTGCCAAAGTGGTTAGGAAGACCTTCTATATTACCCACCTTATCATGAAGGGTTTCACATCTAGATCAAGAGAGGTCATTGTGCCCCTGTACTCTTCTCTTATCAGGCCAATGATTGAGTACAATGCCCCATTTGGGATGTATCTTACCCGTCACCTGCAGCAGTTGGAAAGACCCCAAAAGTTCCTCACCAAGAGGATAAAGGGTCTTAAACATATGTCATATGCTGCCCGACTGAAAAAACTCCAGCTCTATTCAGTCGCATACCGCCTACTCAGAGGTGATCTGTGCCTGACGTACAAGGCCATGTCCAATACGGAATTAATGGACATGCTCCACCTTAGTAAATCCAAATCCACCAGAGCCACGAGCAAGAGACTTAAACCTCAACACAGAAATAAATAGGACGTGCTGGAGGGACAGATTCATAACCCAGAGGCTCCCTACACTCTGGAACAGAATCCCAATCCATGTTAGGCAGAGCCCCTCACTGACTCTATTCAAGAGAAATCTTGACGAGTGGATGGGAGATCGTAGGTTTACCCCGGGGGTCATCTCTGTGTCACTACTAGACAGAGGCACAGTAAACTAAACCCTAAAAGGGCGTAGTATTCTCATCCTAAGGGGTGGTGAAAGCCACACACACTCTGGCTAGGCTTATAAATGCCCTAGGGCAGATAGACTAGTACAAACCTATGAACCTATGAACCAATCAGTTTAATCATGTTTTAGCACTGCTTAGTGCCCCGCAAACCCATGCAAACCCACTTACAACTGCTTAAAAGTGCCTTAATCACTCTGTATCCAGAAACCCAGCTATTGGGCAGCAACAAAATAATCAGCCGTGCTCAGTCTTGAGCCCAGGATGCTATACACCATAGTCATAGCAATTTACCACTAGGCCATCTTAGCTGTGAGATGTTAGGATGTTTTTACAACATATCATGCAGTACAGTCAGTTTACAACAGCAAAGACACACTGTGCAATGATGAATGATTATCTACAAATATGTACATGAAAAAATATTTACATATATAGAGGAATAGATAGATATGTGTGGAGATACATATATATGTATAACAATATATATGTATTACCAAGAAATACTGATATATATATATATATATATATATATATATATATATATATATATATATACATATATATAAAATATATATATATATATATATATATATATATATATATATATATATATATATATAAAATATATATATATATATATATATACATATATATATATTTTTATTTTTTATTTATTTTACATTTGTTTACCGGGCTGGTCTGACTGGATATATTTCCATTTTCAGCAGAGGCCCGGGGAGAAAAGCTCCACATAGAGACAAAACACAGTTACGTTATACATAAAAAAAAATAAGTAGCAGTTTAAACATGATTCAAGACTACATTACAGAATTCTACATACATACCCTGTAGAGAAAACAATTAAGTTGTAGTTATAGAAATACAAAATAAAAAGGTTCTGTAACAGTAAAATATTTGTGGCAAGTGTAGAGCACATTCAGGAAATTTCTTTTACATTCAAAATTCTTTAATGGATTGTAATAGATGCTACTTGTAAAAGAAGTAGATTGTTAGGGAAACTTCTCAAAGTGTAGGTAGTAGAGAGCGAATAGAAAGAAGGTGTTAAAGAGAGAGAAAAAAAAATTGTGGAAGTCACAATTTTTAGTCAGGATTGAAGCATGGGCATAACCAGTGTATTTTAAGGTGTTTTTCAGCTTTTGTTTAAAGAGAACAGGGGAGGGAATGGAAGTTAGAGCAGTAGGTAGAAGATTCCAATATTTACAGATGGTATTGGAGAATAGGGAGTCACCAACAATGTTATTAGACTTAGTTAAGGTTACTAGAAGTTTGTTTGAAGAGCGTAATGAATTTAGGTTAGTGTAAGGGGTAAATAGATTAAAAAGTATAGGTGTGTTATTAGGTTGGTAAAATATCCTATGGACAAAGGTGAGTTGGGAGAGTATCAACATGTTTTTTAGTTCAAGCCAGTGAAGTTGCTGTAGGTTCAGACAGTGGTGAGTTCTAAATTGGTTCCCAGTAACAAACCTAGCAATACTATTGTAAGTATTAGCCAGTTTAAAGAGATTATTTTTCTTTTGGTTAGTGTATATAGGTGAAGCATAGAGAAGAGTGGAAATAAGATGAGAGTGGGCAAGTGTAGCTTTGTCTATAGGAGTTAAGAACATTTTAATTCTGTAGAAGGAGCCCAGTTTTCTATTTACAGTTTTGACAGTATTATTAATGTGGTTATCAAAGGTAAGGTTATTGTCTATAGTGACACCTAGCAGCTTGGTGGTAGAGTCAGGGGATATAAGGGTGCCATTCTTGGATAAGATAGAGAATTCTATTGGGGAGGACCTAATAGTAGACTTAAAGAGCAAGAGTTTGGATTTTTTAGCATTCAAAAGGAGGCAGCGTTTTAAGAACCATGCCTCAACTGCGTTAAATACATTTTGTGTTAGTGTTTGTAATTCTGAAATGGTTTTAGCAGAACATATGAGTGTAGAATCGTCTGCGTATTGTATGCATGTAGCTTGAGGTATATATATCTATCTATCTATATGGTTCCACTTCATATCATCGAATTATCATTTCATCGAATTTCAAATCATCGAGACCAAATCGTCGAAAACTCATTTCATCGAAAACTCATATAATCGAATCTCAAATCACTGAAAACTATAAAGCAACTAGAAATAACATCCCAGACACTGTTGTCTACGTTTATGCAGGGGGCAAGCCCCCCTGCACCCTCTCTCTCTCTCTCTCTCTATATATATATATATATATATATATATATATATATATATATATATATATATATATATATATATATATTACCAAGAAATACTGATATGTATATATATATATATATATATATATATATATATATATACACACACACACATATATATATATATATATATATATATATATATGTATAGAAATATATATATATATATATATATATATATATATATATATATATAGTTCAACTTCATATCATTGAATTATCATTTCATCGAATTTCAAATCATCGAGACCAAATCGTCGAAAACTCATTTAATCAAAAACTCATATCATCGAATCTCAAATCATTGAAAACTATAAAGCAACTAGAAATAACATCCCAGGCACTGTTGACTACATTTATGCAGGGTGCAAGCCCCCCCGCACCCCCTATGTGGGGGGCTCCACCCCCCTACACCCCGCCATAATTAAATATACCAACTCCAAGGTTGCACTACAGTGGGGTTAGGAAATTACCTTTCTCAAATTGTACACTGTCCATATCCTGAACACACTATCCTCGCTTGTGAGTACATATACCTCATTATCCTTTATCACCCATATCTGCTGCTCATCTTTCCTAGCTCAGTGCATCTGACCAGCCAATCGGTACAATTCCTTTCATCCCTCCTTAGTGTCCAACCTGTCACTGAACTCTTCATATGCCCATCCTCAGCCTTTGCCACCTCTCTCTTTGCCATGCACATCATCTCCTCATACTCCTGCCTACTTTTCTCATCTCTCTGACAATCCCACTCCTTCTTCCCCAACCTCTGTCTCTGGATACTGTCTAGTACTTCCTCAGTCCACCAACAGGTGTCCTTGTACTGCTTCCTCTGGCCACATGTCACCCCAAGCACCCATCTAGCTGTCTCCCTTACCATCTCTGCTGTACTTAACCAGATATTTGTTGGATTGTCACTGCCACCCAGTCCCTCTCTTAACTCTTCCCTGAACTCCACCTCACAAGCACACTTTCCCAATTCACATCATTTGATCCTTGGTGCAGCCCCCACACTCCTTCTCATCTCGATCACCAACATCATCTCACGTGCCACAATTTCCTGCTGCCTAAATACACTTTCCCCTGTCACCACTTTACAGTCTCCAGTCTCCTTCAAATTGGCCATCCTACATTGGATATATTCCACCTGTGTAAATCTTACTCCACTCTTGTATATCACCCTATGCTTCTTCCTCATGTTATAGTGAATATTCACCACAGCAATGTCCATTCTTTTTGCAAAATCCACTAACATTTCATTGTCTCCACTGCTTTTAACACCATACATACTCATCAATTTCCAATCCCTTCTGTTTCCTTCACCAACATGCCCATTTACATCTGCTGCAATGACCAGTCTGTCACCCTTGGGTACAGTCATCACCATGTCATCCAAATGACGTCACATTTCTCTTTTTCATCCATCGCACAACCAACTTGCATAGCATGTGCACTAACAACAGTCATCACTACACCATCAGCTTACAGCTTCAAAAACATCACTCTATCAGACAATGATGTTATGTTCAAAAACACTCTTGGCATACTGTTCCTTCAGCAGAAGCCCTACCCCCTTCCACCTCCAGTCCACACCTTGATATCACAATTGTGACCTGCCTACAATACACCCAGCCATGATCCCCTTCCATGTGGTCTCTTGCACACAAACAATATATCAACCATCCCCTGGCCATCATATCAGCTAGCCTGGTCCCTATACCACTCATACTGCCAACATTAACAATTATTGCCCTCAATACCACAATCCTAACTTTTCCCCCTCTTCCTGCCATATGACTGTTGGACATCCTCCAGGGGATGCCTGTCAGTGCAAAGGTGAATGTGCTATTGAATGACTCAAGTATATTACAGCAATATTGAGAGACTGTCACTGATTTTGTCCCATTACACCCATGTATGCATGGCATGATCCCCTTCCATGTGGTCTCTTGCACACAAACAATATATCAACCATCCCCTGGCCATCATATCAGCTAGCCTGGTCCCTATACCACTCATACTGCCAACATTAACAATTATTGCCCTCAATACCACAATCCTAACTTTTCCCCCTCTTCCTGCCATATGACTGTTGGACATCCTCCAGGGGATGCCTGTCAGTGCAAAGGTGAATGTGCTATTGAATGACTCAAGTATGTTACAGCAATATTGAGAGACTGTCACTGATTTTGTCCCATTACACCCATGTATGCATGGCATCCTACAGATGTCCTGCTGTAACAGTTTGAGGGGGATGACTGTGCAGCAAGTGTGAATACAGTGTGCCATAGTAACATAGAACAGACATGTATGTGAGGTATTACCTATGCACATGTCAGTATGAGTAGGTGTATGTGTCCACCTCATGAAAACAGACATAGGATGCTAAATATTAATTAAAACAGCTGTACATGCTGTACACATGTGTAATCTTAGTTACTGTACACCCAAAAGAGTGACATTTCTACAGCTACTGGTTGTTGCATTGCCCTGACACAGTCATGATTAGTACAGTAAGCATGATTATCATGACTAAATTGGAGAGGTGTCCAAATGTGTTATGACTTTGTGGCCATGCCCACTGCAAACAACTGATTGAACACATACATGGCTGTATGGCCTTAGCAATACCTTACTTGTCATATCTGCCTCCACCAATGTAGAGTAATCCTCTTTGCTGGACAGCAGCATTACACAAACCACAGACCTGGTCCCTATAGTGGCTGTACAGGGCAAAGTAGTGGCAGGAACCAACTTGGGATCACACCAGTCATTGTCTGAACAGGCATATAGGGTCACAGGTGGATTTCTGTAAGGCCAACTATGAGTACAAATTGGAGATATCCACCAGGGACAATCACAAGGCCATCTTAACATATGTCTGCAATCTTGGAGGCAACATAACAACCCAACCTGTAATGGTGGCCAATCAGATCATATACACACACTACATAGCTTCAGGCAACCTGATTCAGATAGGATTAAGGCAAACATCCCCTCCTAGCTCAGCATCACTATAGGTGGATATGCACTGCACCCGCACCCCTCCCCCTCATCACCAGCGAGCAGGTACATGTTTCTGACTGATAGGCAGCATATGTAAGTATCCATGGGACATCATATCATCCCTGTCTGTATTCTACAGGAACTCAGGCATGTGCTTGCAGCTGCATTACACACTGTAGTCACACCAAGCCACAGCACCATCCACACACCATCCGCATGGAAGATGGCTAATGTCATCCATTTACACAGACCCAAATAAAGAATGACAGATTATGCAAACAACTTGCCCTCACTGTGGGCAGTAAGACTCATCAGGACCAGGAGTGCAATGCAAATTGAAACTGTGCTGATAGATTACAGGGGTATGCTGTGGTTGTGACTGGTGGCTACTGGTATGGTTGTGAATTTTGGCTACTGGTATTCAAGGCACATGTGCACATACTAGAGATATTGTTGCCAAATGTATGGGGTCTTGTGATGTGTTTCCCTGTTAGTGTCTACCAGGTACAATGTCACATCACTGGCGGGAGACATTTTCATCAACAGAATCCAACCTGACAATGGAAGCCATAATACAGAACCACACAGTACTGTTGGGCCAAAGCCAGCAACATCTATGGGAGAGGACCACCCTGTGGGATGACCCTGTCCACAGGGTAAATTAGATGGGTCTGCACACACATACATATGAGCAGGTGTGGCATTATGCCAAAAACCTCATACTCCATGCCTGGCAAAGGGCTGCTGCCATGGCCAGGGACCCCACAACCACGGGTGGGAGCCCAGCCATGCAGCCCCTACTGACATCAAATAAGGAGCTACTTGCCAAGCTTGGGCCACCCATCACAGTACAGCACCAGGGTACAAAGCCCCACTTGCTGGAGATGGGTGGCACACACACAATGGACAAGGACCATGCAGATAAGGTCCCAGTGGGGATTAGTAGACTACTGTATGAGACATACTTGTATCTGTACAATATCTACATGCATGCGCCAGGTTTGACTGCAGTTGTGGATGGGGATTTCTAATGCACAGAAGTGCAAATCTATGGTGAAGGACAACAAATCGTGTAGTATTGGGTGTTGTACTTGTAAATGTGCAGACATGCTGCATCCATCCTTTTCCAAGGGCACATGTGAGTCTGCTGACAATACCTCGCTCCCACAACTACATAGGTTAATCTGGTCTGCATATGATGCAGCAGCCTGAAGCTGATGAGTATGGAATTTTTCACTTGTGCTTTGGCAATACTCCAGGCATGTGAAGGCATGCAAGTTTCCATGCACACAACTATGACTTAAAGCCATATTGCTTTATGTGAAAGTTAACTTGTGGTGGGGTTAATTGTATTGCATCACAGTGGTCACCACAGGGGCCTATCTGAAGAGAATGTAACAATCCTGTAGCATACCTCACAACCTGTCAGTGCAAGACGTCTGGACAGACACCAGCAAAATGTGTTGGACAAACAGACTAAGGTAGGGACATGTGTGAAACATTACTGTTATACAGTGGATATAAAATGTATACACACACCTGTTAAGATGCCATCTGTTTCTGAAAGATACTGATTGAGACCACAAAATGTCAGTCCACACCTTTCCCAACATTTAATGTGACCCATGACATGAACAATTCACTTGTAAAACTAAGCATCTGGACTCGTGTATTGCACCTACAAGCCTGGACAAGTGTGAGAGCAGCAGATGTTGTATCACTATACTGTTTCAGTCAGGTATGATACCTAATGCTGCTACATGTGTCAGTACACTCACTGTGGCCTATTTGACAACTATATCACATACATGGGCATTGTTAAGACAGGCAGAGCACTAATAGGTTCTAAACATCTGGATGTTCCAGATACATCTGTACAGAGGACTGGTATGGACTGTACAATGGTTTGACATGCTGCATGTCAGGCAGATGCCATTACCACACTATATAAAGTAATGGCATCAAACGGTGGTCGCTTGCCATGTATAGTACACACAAACACACACACACGTGCACACACACACACACACACACACACACACACACACACACACACACACACACACACACACACACACAGTATTCAGATTAGAACTCCTACCTATTTATGTCTACGATAGTATTATGCAGTTATCAGATGCGCCACGGAGCTTACACAATTTCACCTCATCCAAAGGTATTTGTAAGATGAATGACATCAACAGGACTAATAAATTAGGATGAGCATGGTGTTACACAACTCAAAATGGTATAACCTTCACAGCACATGATTCTCACACAAACACACACACAATTGCCAGCATTGAGGTTAGAAATCCTGCCTATCTAGTTATTTGTATTATGGCATTACACAGTTAGCAGACGTGCCACACTGCTTAAACAATCTCACCTTTTCCAAAGATACTTCTAAGGTGAATGACAACAGCAGTAGTAAAGTACGGTGGGGGAAGTGTAATGGATGGAACACAAATCAAAATGGTATAACACACATACACACACACACACACACACACACACACACACACACACACACACACACACACACACACACGCAGTTGCCAGTATTGGGATCAGAACTCCTGCCTATCTAGTTATTTCAATATAGTGTTACGCAGTTATCAGATGTTTACCTAGTCCAAAGGTACTTATAAGGTGAATGACATCAACACAACTTCTAAATTGGAGATAGGGGAAGTGTAAAGAGTGGTACACAAGTCAAAAATGGTATAACCCACAAAGTACATGATTCTCTCTCTCTCTCTCTCTCTCACACACACACACACACACACACACACACACACACACACACACACACACACACACACACACACACACACACACACACACACACACACACACACACACACACACACACACACACACACACACACAGTTGCCAGTATTGGGATGACAACTCTTGCCTATCTAGTTATGTCTACTATAGTGCTACACAGTTACTGCACATGCTACAGAGCTTACTGGACTTACAACTAGACAAAGGTGCTGATAACTGCACAGTTGAGGTAAAGTATTACAGATGGCAGGAAGTCTGCCTTCAGTTTCTACCATACATCTTGCTAGTTCTTTCTGTCTTGCACTTCAAATAGCATTATAGCTTTTTTCTTCAACAGGTTATTGTACCAATAAGTGTATCACACCCAGGAGCCATCAGCAGTACTCATTCATCATGGAATTAGCCCCAGTACTTACTACTTATGACCACCCCTCCTGGCATGATTAAAGTGCGGTTTTTCGTGCTTTCACCCATTAACCTGGTGCAGTTGTCCATTCTGAGGCACTGTTTTAACTTCCTCATGTATACAGACAACCCTCTCCTCTAAACTCCAAACACTCAGACCAGTGGGAGTTACCCCTATATCACCAAATGTAGAAATGTACACTCTCCAGCAAAGACTGGACTAGCTGGTCAAGAGGATGAGATCAACACCTGCACTACACCATGTGGACCACATAGCTCACCACATCTCCCACTATGACAGCCCTGACATACACTGAAAAGCCACACACCCACCTCCACAGAGTCACTCAATGGACATTTACACAAACAGCATAGAGCAGCAAGATAGACAAACACTCAGACACCATGACATAGCACATGCCAAAGGACACATATGTCACCTACACAGTGTGCCCCTCACCCTAAGCTCCTAAGGCTGACCACCTTGCAAAATACTGTGATCATGGGTGACTTAGTACTGCGGCACACAGATGTCCCACTCACTATGTTGATTATGGAGGAGGTAACAGCCAACTGTCCATCACGTGCCAGCATCCAACACATGACACACCCAGTCAGGCCACTCCACAACAGCTACAAGTATCACTCTGTCGTCATCCATGTGGGTGTGAATGACCTGCGACACACCTCCCTGGGCTACATGACAAGAGACATGGTTGAACCCTCAGATTATGTGGGCCAGGCAGGTGTGACAGTAGCCCTGGGCAGTATACTGTCATCACCCAGACTGATGTTGCAGTACTATCAACAAATAATTGACTGCAACATTGGCTTATGTGTTGTGTGAAATTCTCAGGGGATCCAGTATCTCTCTGCTTGGGATAACATAATTGACAGACCTCAATGCCTTGCCAGAGATGTCCTAAATCTGTCAGCCCTGGGTTTTCAGGTACAGGGTAAGTGTCTTGCCACCCCTATAGTGCCTTATTAGGCAGTGTTCCCAATCAAATTACCGCTGTAACATCTAGACATGTATGCAATCTGAGGGTCATGCTGCACAACAGTAGATATCTAACTGTCAAGATGCAGTCACGCAATGCACTTCTCAGACTGGAGGACATTGATAGTTGTGCTGTAACAGAGAGGTGGTTCACAGCAGCAGACAGCAGCCCTGCACTAACAGGCTATGATGCATTTCACAGCTGTCAGCACCAAAACATGGACCACACCTCCACAGGTGGTGTTGTCTCCATATCCATAATGGATATGCACAGCTCCAGACTAGTATCCCAGCATAATACATCGGAGGTACTTTCTGTAAAACGGACTTTGGGGAATAGTGCAATCCAGACCATAGCCTGCTATCAATCCCCAGCTATGTTCCTAGACTGTCAGTGCACATTTCTCAACACCTTGGCATCAGTAAAGGTCCAACCCAAGACTGACATAGTAGAAGACTTCAACCACCCCTCCATCACCTGGGAAGAGTAGGCAAGCACCAGTACACTGGCCCAACACTTCATGGAATCCATCAATTCCAATGGCCTGGGCCAGCTCATTCTGACACCCAGTAGAGGATGCAACAACCTTGACCTGTAGTGATTACTTACATATGGGACTGTTGCTCGACCACAGTTGTCAATCCCTACTTGGTCAGATCCAAACATGATGTAATCAACATGGAGCCCAACATCTCACCCACAACCCCCACAAAGGTAACCACCATGCAAAACATCTCCAATCCTGCCATTGCAGTCATAAAAACAGGGGAGGATGACTTCACTGCACCCATGCCAATGGGAAATAACTGCATGACTGTTGCATCATACACATATGCACTGCACAGACATTTACATGGATGCATGGTACTAGCCATAGCCAACAGAACACAGACACTTTCTTTCAAGCATTGGAAGCCATTGTGATGGTCCTCTGGCATTACTAAAGTGTACAACAGAAATAGGACACTGCCGTAGAAAATGGTGGTGTCCCAAGACTGGTGAACCCCCTTATTAGCCTCAAATACAACTTAGGATCCCTCATGGAATCACCTACAGGCAGCTATGAAGGTAGATTAGGAGCAGACACTGACAAAAATCACAAAAACCTTTGATAGTTATATCAACAACCTCCACAGCAATAACCACAAGTGCTGTGAGTTACTGCACAATGCTGATTCCTATCCTGACACAACAGATATTGGCCACAGTCTTGTCAACACAGTCAATGCCAGCTTTACCCCTCTATCCCCCCAGGGGACAATCACAATGGCAGATGAATGCCAGACATTCAGCATTACTGCAGGCCAGGTTAGACCTGCATTGTCCACAGGCAAGGGTACAGCTTTCATGGAACCCCAACATATCTGTGGCTGTGTTCTACATGACATACAAGGAGAACTGGCACCACATCTGTGTGCCCTGGTCAGTCACAGCTTTATCTCAGGTTTTGTCTTTCCAAAATGGCACACTGCTACAGTCATCCCTCTCCATAAAGGGGTAGCATCTACACACCCTTGGGATTATTGGGCCCTTATCCTAACAAGTCTACTATGTACGGGTATGGGTGTATCATCAGGGGCCTGACTGGCCAAGATATGGGTGATCTCCTATCTCTGGACCCCAGACAGTCTGGCTTTGTGAATGGCAGATCATGCCTGCTCAACCTGGTTGACATCTTTGAGTGAGTCACCAGGGCTGTGTATGACAGTAAGGACCTGCATACAGCCTACCTCAATCTGGCCAAGGCTTCTGACACCATTCCTTAGTCAGGAATTATTGATAAACCCAACAAACTAGGCATAAAACCCTATATCAGTGGGTGGTTTGCAAAGTGGTTCACAGAACACACAGTGTGAAAGTGGCAAACTCTAAGTCAGACTGGCAAGCAGTCTCAAGTGGGGTCCCACAGGTATCAGTACTGGATAGTGTCTTGTCCAGCATCTACTTCTCAGGAGTCCAGCCCAACACAGAGGAAATCTAGCTGACAAAGTTCACAAAGGACTGCAAGCTGGGAGCTATCATGAACTCCACAAGTGATGCAGACATCCTACAGAAAGGCCTCACTGAGACCAATGCATGGTATGGAAACAATGGCCAGAAGCTTAACACCACAAAATGCATCATCATCCCCTTTGGGAAAACACTCAGTTCCCAGTAAGTTCCACATCAATGGGAGCCCAATGAACACTGTAGGCATTATAAGAGATGTGGGGACACAGGCTGACAGCAACTTCTCCTTCAAGCACCACATTGCCACTGTGGTCAGGAAGTCCTTCTATATGGCACATTGCATTACCAATGGTTTTGCATCCAGGAAAACAGAGGTAATACTATTCCCTCATTGGACCACTCCCCAAGTATTATGGCCGATTTGCAATGCACCTCATTAGATACCTGCTACAGCTGGAGAAGCCACAGAAGCACCTCATAAAGGGGTTCCTAGGCATTAAACAGGTATCCTACACAGACAGACTCAGTAGATCCAATCTATTCTCTGTGTCATATCACCTAAATAGCAGCTATCTGTGCTTGACTTACAAAGCCATGTCTGACCCAGCTGGTTTAGAAATGCTACATATAAATCCATCCACACCACACACTGTAGAGTCCTCTACCTCAGTACCATAATCACCACAACATGCTGGTGGGACAGGTCCCTCACCAAGAGACTGCACATGCCCTAGAATACACTTCCCATACATGTCATGTAGAGCACCTAGTTGACCCTGTTCCAGAGAAACATGATGAGTGGATGGGTAATAGACAGTTCAACCCAAGGATCACTGCAGTGGCTATACTTGATACAGGCACTGGGACGTAACATCGGGTGACACAATGGCAGGGCCCTTCCATGTGCTAGGCTTGTTATGGCTCCTGGGCCATTACCTACTACACACTTGTGAACCTATAAAGGGAATGACATCAGCAGGACTGATAAAGTAGCGCAGTGGGTGTTTAACCTATCAAAATACTTTTTCTACAAACAGACACACATGCACACTTGTTAGATGTGACAGTAGAACCCCTACATAACTAGTGATTTGTACAATAGTAGTTACGCAGTTACCGCATACACTACAGAGTTTACTGGGCTGTGAGTTGGCCAAAGTTGCTGATATGGGGAATGACATCAGCAGGACTGATAAAGTAGGGCAGTGGGTGGGAAACATTTCAAAATACTTCTTCTTACAAACATACATACCCACACACACATTTGCCAGATACAAGAGTAAAACCCCTGCCAAACTAGTCGTTTATACTATATTGTTAAACCTTTATCACATGCACTACTGAGCTTACAGGGCTGATAGCTGGTCAAGGTAGCTGATAAGGGACTGACATCATCTGAACTGATAAGGTGGGGCACTGTGAAGTGTCATGGGTGGGAATGGCATAAAACTGTATCACCCATAAACTAACACACACACCTCCCTCAGTCTTGCACACACAACTGTTACACACACACACTTACACTTTTACATTTGCCAAGACCGAGATTAGAACTCCTACTTAACTAGTTATTTGTACTATCATGTTATGCGGTTATCACAAGCACTACAGAGTTTATGAGGCTGAGGCCTGATAGAAGGCACTTCTAAGATGACTGATATTTGCAGGATTGCTAAAGTGGGGAAACAGGAAGTGGACTGGATTTGAATGGACCCAAAAGCTTTTTGTTGTGAACATACACACACTCTTTTACATTTTCCAGGAGTGAGATTAGAACTCTTCCTTAACTAGTTATTTGTGCTATCACGTTATGCAGTTACTGCATGCACCACAGAGCTTATGAGGCTGAAGCCTGACGGAAGGCACTTCTAAGATGACTGATATCTGCAAGACTGGCTTTGAATGGACCCAAACCCTTTTAGTTGCGAACACACACACACATTTGCCAAGACTGAGATTAGAACTACTACCTAACTAGTTATTTGCACTACAGTGTTATGCAGTTATCACATGTCCCACAGGGCTTATGGTGCTTGGTCTAACAAAAGTGACTTATATGGTGACAGACATCATCAGGACTGCTAAGGTGAGGCAAGGGAAAGTGCACTGGTTGGGGAAGGCCTGTTCATTCCTAGATCCTACTGACATTTCTCTAAGTGTATGAGCATGCCCACTGTGTCCTCCTATAGTATATGTGGGACTCCATTACAGGGAGTGTTGTACTCCAGTCCGGTTTGTTATGTGCTACGGCCATACCTCTCAACCTGTTGATGCAGGATATCTGGAGGTAGCCTATAAAATGTGGGGACAATGGGCCATACAATGATTCTGACAATTTCTCTCAGTAATGTATGGGTTGCAAGGATTACAGGGCTGGTTTTAGCAGACATCTGTCATATATGCCATTTGACACTGTCATGTACTGTTTCAGTACCTGGTGACATATCTATCAGATCATCACAGTGATTTACCAGAGTAATACAGGATGGATGATGCACACACAAGGTTTATGGGCCAATGCTATGCATTCTTGCACTATCCCACCTGTTGAGGGCTGTGCCTACAAGCAATTGACTGCTGGTGCTGTGGAAATGGTCCAGCACTATGGTGATATATTACAATGGTGGAATCTCTGTGCATTTATGTTCTGGCCTGGTCTGATTTCCAGTCCACAGTTGGGTAATATAAGTCAGACAGGATTAGGGTGACAGCCAGACTCCATAAAGAGTTGTAGAGGATGGGATATGTGGGGGGGGGGGGCTGTCCTTGGCAGATATATTTGCCTATAGCTGCCAGTACTTTGCATTGGGCTCTCCTCAGTGGCTGACTGCACTTGGAGGGTCTTGTGTGCGTCAGACTGTTTGACCAGCCTGGAGATGTGTATTTGTCACACATATATGTATGGCCCACCTCATTTTGCTTGGATGGCCACATGTTGGGGTCAGGATGTTGCATAGGATGAGTGATCAGGGAGGGGTGTGTTACTTCCTATGGCTGTGGCCCAGGGTTCTGTGGGTGCAGACATATCATCATCTTTCAGGGTTAGGCCTCCATGCAGTGAGTGCATTCCCATGCTTAAACTCCTAGCCCTGCCTGTTGACTGTAGAGAGTAACACAAAATGTCCACATCCATGACTCATATATCTTAGTTACCCAAACAAGTGTGGTTTTCTGGCAAAAGTGTTTTGCAAGTCACTCAGGGTTGAAGTCAGATATTACTGACAGTTGACATTGCAGTTTCAGACTTCGTACCCATCAGACATTCCATGCTACTAAAAATCATTCCATCAAATTTATAACATTATTAGAGCAGTATTTCACAGGTGTCCTTCTCTTTGGACCTTCATCACTACATTATTCATGAATGTGTCCCGATTTCTGGCTTCCTGAGGCTGGTAGGTTTGCTCCTAGCAGTTGACAGCATGGCCTTTCTTTGCATTTTGTGGACTGTGTTATGTTGGTGTTATGGATACATGACACTCCCTAAAGGGCACTGTGGGTGAGGCACAGGCATTTGCCAGAGGCCTGTAGGCCAGGTGTGACAGATGCAGGACATCTGTAGCAGGACAGTGCATTATGATGATCATATGTTTCCAGGCGGCCAGCAGGAGACACCCCTGGGATGGCAACAGTAAGCTGACTGTGGGTATTACTGACAATTGCTTTCTGTTACTATTGTGCTATCAGTCTGGGTGACAGCTGGATGCTGCTTAAGTCTAGGAACATGTTACTGCATTTCTATGGACTATGGGGGGGTGACACGACTGTACACAATACACATCTGCATAGACTGTGCTGATATTTGCTTAACATTTTGGTCCCATGTAGCATAGTGGTGTGCCCTATCTTTCAGACTACAGGCACAACAGTATCAACCACAGGTCAGATTGTTCTGGCATAGATATTTGTAGTTTCAGACTTCTTAACTTTCAAAGCTATACTGCCACACCCATACCTCCTGTGATATCACTGTGTAAAAGTCTGTGGGTGGGGATTTCATGGATATCACCATTTGGGGGCCTTTGCCAGGCATTTCTGTATGGTTGTCTACAGCCTATCTCCTGTGTGGGGTTGGTGGTGGGTATGGGACCCCCACTTTGACATTCATGCATGTGACCTATGATCCCTCCCCAAGTTATTTGGCTCACCACATATACTGCAGTGGTATCGGTTGACTAGGGTAGTACTGTATGGTGTGGGTAGGGTAGTACTGGGGATACACATCCTGCTGTCCCACAGAGCTGTCAGTTGTTTGCTGCTATCCCAGTTAGCCACACCATTCCATTACATGCTTGATAAATACCATAGATATGCTATCAGAATATTCCACCCCATTATTTTAATTTGTTACAGAGACTGGCTTACCTTGTGCCTGCAGCTGTTGTGAGGGTGGTGCTTGAGGGATGACTATGTCAGATGCACACAATACACTGCCTATACATGGTCAGGTATAGGTGGTGTGATGTTTGGCATCCATTTTACTGTGTGTGCAAGTCAGACAGAGAGAGAGAGATCAATCCATGGGGCCTTACAGTGTCAGTGTATGTACTATGTGTTGCCTCTTTGCCAAGGCCAGGGCATACTGGGCATGTCTCCATCTGCCTACGGGGGCAGGTGCAGGATGTTCCGCTTCCAAGTCACTCTGTGCCTGTGGAGGCCTTGGCAATGGTGGGGGGCTGTGTGGCCCTTCCTCATTTTGGTACTGCTGCAGCTGTTTCCAGAGGATCATATTGTGTAGCATGGCACATACTATGACCATGTGTGCACATGTGGCTGGAGAGTACTGTAAGGTTCCACCGGATATGTCAAGGCACCGGAACTGTGACTTGATCATCCCAAACACATCCTCTATAATGATCCTGGTTTGTGTGTGTGCCTCATTATGGCATTCTTGTGTGGGTGTGGGTGCATTTCTGATGGCTGTCATCATCATTGGCTCTAGTGCGTAGCCAGCATCCTCCACTAAATGGCCATATGGAATGTCCACCCTGGCAAACCACTGATCCAGCTGTGAGGAATGCCAGATGTGGGAATCATGATAGCTTCCAGGTCAGCCAGCACACACATTCATGGTAATGCCCTGGGTATCGCACATGACCTGACAGTTGATGGAGTGGAACCCCTTGCCGTTTATGTAGACTCTACCCCAGTCACCAGGTGGTGCTTTGATGTGGATGTGTGTGCAGTCTGTGGCACCCAGTACCTCCAGGTAGTCTGCTACATGGTGGAAGAAATGCATATTGCAGGTCTTCTTCTCATGGTTGGTGGGGAATTTAATGTGCTCATCAGCATGTGGTCACATGGCATCCAGGAACTGGTGGAGTATCCTGGACATAGATGTCTGTGAGAACCCATGATATCCCCAGTTTGTCTTTGGAACGTACCTGTAGCTAGTATTTTTAGAGCTACACATACCTTGGTATCCACTGGTATGGGATGCCCTCTGTTTGTTCTGGATGTGAGGCGAGGCCGGCACATCTCCACAATGTGCTGCAGTATGTCCCTGTCCTTCCTGTAGTGCTCTACTTCCTGCAGATCATGTAGCCCCTGGTAGGTTACCCTGGGCCTGAACACTCTTCTCCTCCTCCACATAAGTCTGGGGTGGTTGTCAGCATTGTCCTCTTAGCCACCCTCAGCCTCTTCCACAAACTGATGTATGAGAGATACAGCAGCCCCTAACATTTTATTAGTTTTGTCAGGTAAAATTTCCCCATCTGTGTACACCAGTGGTGTAGAGTTTGTGGGAAAAAACAGACTGACACATGTTTGTATAGTTTATAGTGGTGTGCTACAGATGCTGCCTGTTTGATTGGCTGAGTATGATGCATTCCACCTGCCAGCTCTACTACTGTATTTGAGTGTCTCTAATCTGCTATTTCACTTTTTTTCTTGTACCACTTGCCATTTCCTGTATTTTTTCATTTTTGTGGTTTAAATCCGGATGCATGCCACGCGCACCCATTTAGGCAAGGTAAACAAGGTTATACAGACTCGGACACACACCCTTGCTTACATATACACAGTGCTGCCATTTCCTGTGTTTTTTTTTCTGCTTAAGTCCCAGTGCATGCCGTGCAAGCCCATTTAGCTAAGTTAAACACGTTTTAGCAGAAATGTACCTTCCTGGACAAAAACACACTCTTCATTTCATGGTGTAAGATATTACAACCTCAGACACACCCCCTTGCTTAGCTGGGCTTAGCTAAGCGCAAACTCGGGCAACAGTGCTCCAGTGTGCTCACAGGAAGAATAACACACCCCCTTTTCATGTTAGTTGTTCCTCCTACCTACACGATCCTGTTCTAGCATCTACACAGTTAGGTGCAGGTTTTGGACTTGAATATTTTGTGATTCAGTAAATTTCCCCTCATTTGCATACCTCACTGCCTTAGTCCATAGATACTGCACTGACACAGAGCCTTTCCCCTTGACAACCACTGTTCACTGTTATTGTTTTGATTCTGCATGCCATAGACTATAATGGCAAAATGCAGATTTTCTTTAAACTTAGGTTTTCACATTTTTTTTACTTTCGGCACTATTGTGTTTGTGCGCCGCTGCACTATGCTTAAATGGCTAAGATCAGCCACAAAAAAAAAAACAGGTATTTTATAAAAAAAATAAACATTTATTCATGCCAATGGCCATAATAAGGTCAATGCCATGCTTACAGATGTGAATACATGGTTTTATTTGTGCTGTCATCCCTCCTTTTTTTTTTGCAGAGATGCGTTCAGTTAGTAACTGAACGCATTTCTGCACTGACATTGTTCCTGCATGGAGACCTGGCAGCTTCCTGAATCGCTGATTCACCTCATTTGCAGGCTTTTCACCAGCAAATGAGGTGATTAACATGCCGCATGGTCTTCCGTGCAGGAACAGTGTAGACAGGCTCATGAACGTCAGATCAGCTGTTTGCCTAATAGCTGAGAGGCTGAACTCCATGCAGGAGCTGCGACACTGTTTGCATGGAGTTTTACCTTTCATGAATCCTAGGGACTGTGTTATCACAGAGGTAAAGGCTTCTCTTTGTTTAATTATTACAATTCATCATCAGATGGAGAACATTTTATCCTTCCTTCTATTTGGCAAGTTACATTCCAACTGCTAAATGTGATATGATTGTCATCTATCAGTATTTCTAAAATAATGATGTAATGCTTTATGTAGAAAATGCTATACTTAATACTAACTGGTCTTCAATTCATT
>NC_056749.1:846735742-846745742 GCF_019279795.1 Protopterus annectens | reverse complement strand
ACAAGAGTACTCATGGGTTTCTGAAAATATCATATATCTCACTAAACATTTCACATAGTTTACTAGCAGCTTAGTACAGCAGAGTTTTCTAAAGTTCTTAATCCTATTTCAGTCTCATCAGCTGTCGAACATTTAAGCTAATTTGATGGAAGTATTTTATCATGGAGTGTGTGATGCCTCAAAGTCCAAGATGTGGCTTATGGAGCTGGTTGTAAAAGATGTTCCAAGTGTTTAATGATTTTGCAAAATAGACGTGGGGTGTACTGGCTTATTTGGTTGAGATGCAGTTTGTGGTTTTATGATAGAGAGTGGGGTGTACTTAATTGGTTGAGATGCAGTTTGTGGATTTATGATAGAGAGTGGGGTGTACTTAATTGGTTGAGACGCAGTTTGTAGTTTTATGATAGAGAGTGGGGTGTACTTAATTGGTTGAGATGCAGTTTGTAGTTTTATGATAGAGAGTGGGGTGTACTTAATTGGTTGAGATGCAGTTTGTGGATTTATGATAGAGAGTGGGGTGTACTTAATTGGTTGAGATGCAGTTTGTGGTTTTATGATAGAGAGTGGGGTGTACTTAATTGGTTGAGACGCAGTTTGTAGTTTTATGATAGAGAGTGGGGTGTACTTAATTGGTTGAGATGCAGTTTGTAGTTTTATGATAGAGAGTGGGGTGTACTTAATTGGTTGAGATGCAGTTTGTGGATTTATGATAGAGAGTGGGGTGTACTTAATTGGTTGAGATGCAGTTTGTGGTTTTATGATAGAGAGTGGGGTGTACTTAATTGGTTGAGATGCAGTTTGTGGATTTATGATAGAGAGTGGGGTGTACTTAATTGGTTGAGATGCAGTTTGTGGATTTATGATAGAGAGTGGGGTGTACTTAATTGGTTGAGATGCAGTTTGTGGTTTTAGGATAGAGAATGAGTGGCATTGACCTAATTCTGGAGGTTTTACTGTTGATGTCTGTTTCTGCTTTATCTGAAAGCAGGCTGAGAACTGCTCTTTTACAAACTGGCTCCTGCATTGACTGTTTAAAAAAATGAGCTGCTTGTTTTGAGGCCATGTCTTTCTGAGTCGATGTAGTCTTATGTTGAGAGCTTTTCTTTGAAAGTCTGATTCCCTGCCCTCAAATTCTAAATAGTGGTGTTGAAGACATCTTGTAGAATGCATCAAATGGACTTAATCACGGGCATTCAGCCTACCCAGTGATACTGAGCTGTGGGGAAATGTATTTGTTTTAAACATTTGGTCTATGTTAAAATAATTCCTATGGCTTTTTGAAACATTTATTCTAATAAAGAGTCATTTCTCTTTTCAAAAGCATTTCATCAAGGAAATCCCATGTTATGAGTAGTGTAAAGTACAAGTGATTAAAGCATTACCTCTCATTTTATTTTAGCATTAGCTGTGTACAAGGTCAGTAAATTTGTTATACTGTAACTATAACACTCTCTGCAAATGTAGTGTATGAGATGGGGATGTCATACTTATTCTGGGAACTGAAAAAGATACGTATGTTTGTTTAGCTAAGGCACAGGTCTCAAGAGTGTTTCATGTAGCAAGCATTTTTTCAGTAGGTCATCTTTTGGAACAGGAAACTTGCTTAGTGACAGGGTGTTTTTTTCTTTGTAAATAATGTAAGTAACTAAAATAGCAGACACTTTTGCAATGTTTGCTGTAACTAATGTTCACTCCAGCAGCTTTAAATTTAACCCAGACTGTGTATAATTTCCATATTCATTTACTTCTTGTATAATATCTGTCACTCTTCCAGTCAGGATAAAATAGACGAGTCTTTGTGGGTTCTGTTCAAGCAGCTTTATTATGTACAAACACATCAGAATTAAGGCTTAATAACTTTAACTTAGATAAAATCATAAATAAACTAGCTATTACACTTATACATGCTCACTCTCTGGCTGCACTCTCAAAATGGTACTGAAACTAGCATGTGCTTGCTATTTATATGCATGTGCTATCCTTGAAATGCTTCTTAAAAATACAGCGCACACACACACACACACACACCCACACACACACACACACACACACACACACACACACACACATACAATTCTACAATATCTTTCCGCTTTAGACATCTTTAAAGATAATTGAGAAATATTTGAGTTTAAGTAATCTCTGTAAATTATTCATACTATTTAGATTTATAAAAAACATTAAGTCAACTAGCATTCATAACATTGCATATTCCTTTGTCTTTTACATTATGTCCTGATATATATGAAGCAATGATGCTGTCATAGATATTTATATTAAAAAAGTTTCATATGTTATGAACTTTAAATCTTTAAACATTCTGAAATTAATATAGATTTTGCACTTTTAAACTGTATTTTTGCTATATTGCTGATTTTTTAAAGCTGTTCTTGCTGATTTGTTGCACGTTTTGTCTGCTGTTGCATAGACTAGATTCAAACCTGCTGAATCTGGTTCTAGTTGCTAAATTGAACACTAAACCAGGCTATCTTTTGTTGGAGTGGGCTCTTCTGTACCCTTGTGGCAGGAGAGCACTGTAAGGACTCATCTGATTGAAGGTTGCTGGAACAGGGCTTGGTGTTGAGCTTTTTTATTGGTTAAATTGTTTAATTCAGTTTCCTCACTGTTACTACATAAGTCCAGTGTTTGCGTGGGTTTGTGCTTCTTTTAACACACCTCTACAGTTAGGCAACCAGCCATTTCTCTGCTGTATTCATCTGTTTACGTGTAGCACACCTCCGTACACCATCATACACTGCCCATCAGTGGGGGTAACCACTGGCGGATATATACGCAAAATTTTAGTTGATAAAATTTCCCTTAGTAGCTGCCTGTGATCTGGTTGAGAAGTCCTGAAAATGCACTTAGCTGCTCAGAGAGCACCTCAGCTGCACTTTTGCCCCTTAAACAGTCCCAAAACCACCAGATCTACAATAGTCTCATACCATTTAGAGAACCCCTGCTAGTATAGACTCTTTATAGAGCACCCCATTAGTATGGACCCCATTTAGAACACCCAGTTATACTACACCCCTCCATTTTCTTTCTCCAGTGTGAGAACAGGATTTAACCTAGCATTACGGATGGTCAGTTTTCCTCCTTTCTCCTACCAGCCCGATTGACATGGATATCCTGAGGGAGTGTAGCAACTGCCTCATGTAAACTGACAACCCTCTACTCCTAAATTATCCAATTACAATTTGTGAGAGATGCATCTTCACTAAGAATCTGGAATCCTCATTCTCTAGTGGAGAGAAAAGTAACACTGAACAGGTTGTCCGTGTACATATTACACCTCCTACCAAACCATGCACTCAACACATGAACCATCATACACAGAGGTACTTACGAGAAGCCTACCTAAACACCAAAGACCTTCCAACCACAAACATGCTACACCTAATACAGCACTTACAGCACTCAATACAGATAAAAACACAAGCACCAGTGTCTCACCAAATAAGTCTCTAAGGCAAAGCACACATAAACCAATTTTTTTAGTCATAGGTGACTCCATTGTGAGACACACAAATGTCCTTCTCACCAGGCTGGATGAGGAGAAGGTTATGTTCAACTGCATCGGCTATCAGGATCCATCAGATCACACATGCACTCAAGTCTCTCAATAACAGCTACCGTTATGATTCTGTCATAGTTCATATTGCTGTGAATTATTTCAGACGTACCTCACTAGACTAAATGAAGAGAGACATGATTGAGCTCTATGAATATGTGTCCAAGGCAGGTATGTCCCTAGCCTTGAGCAGCATTCTACCTTCACCTAGGATGATACCACAATATAAACAAAAAATGATTGACGTCAACAATTAGCTTGTTTCTGGTGTCATTCTAGAGCATTCAGTTCCTGTCAGTATAGGATGACATGTTGATAGACCACGCTGTTTTACCAGAGATGGTCTTCACCTGTCACCTCTAGGCTTTTGGTTACTGGCTAAGCCACTTGCCTCTCCCATAGTGCCTTTTTAAGGCAAGGTCTCAAGAATAAAATTTCTGATGTGAAAATATCACTCACAAATAAATTAAAGGTTATGCTGTTAAATGATAGGAATTTAAAATCACAAACTGTACTTTCTGGAAGCACTCTTCTCCCTGGAGGATGTTGACATCTGTGCAGTCACAGTAACTTAGTTCAAGGCAACAGAGAGTACCCCAGCCTTGCAAGGCTACAATGCCTCCCATACTTTCAGACCACAAAATGAACATGTGAGGAGGAGAAGTATCTCTCTTCATCAAAGATAAATACACCTGTACACTGGTTAGACAGGAAAACTCAATGCAGTTACTAAAGCTTCAACTAACTGTGGTAAGACCCCCTTCGAGTCATTGTTAGCTATAGACCCCCTTCAATGAATCAAGATACCTACACTGTTTATTTGGACCTACTTGAGTCAATCAAGTTATAACCAAACACTCTAGTCATGGACTATTTTAACTATCCCTCCCTGGACTGGTAAACTTATATTAATGCCAACATACTCGCAGAAAGTTTCCTGGACTTTGTTAACACTAATGCCCTGGAACAAATAGTATGCAACTCCACAAATGGCTCAAATATTCTCAACCTAGCCGTCGCCAACATGGGCGACTGTTGCATCACAACACATATAGGACCCTTACTGGTTAAATCTGGTCACAAATCAGTCACATTTGAAGTAGCTATAACACCTGAACCCCTCTTAGGTAAAAATCAGGCTAAAAAATGTCCCCAAAGCTAATTATACCCTCCTAAGCAATGGCATAAATCATGTCTAAGCTCCTGTTCCCACACATGGAATTGACAACTATACTAAGGTATACACAAATGCCATGTGCAAACACTTATACAAATGCATTGATACAGCTGTATCTGATACGATCGAAACAAGATTGTCAAGAAAAAACAATTCTCTCTGGTGGACATTTAGCATTAATAAGTTATACAACAAGAGGAAGAAATTGCTGTCTAAGAATAAAAAAGAGAAGTCCCAGCACTGGAAGAACACTCTTCTCTGCTTGAACTAATAAGCAAGTCAACTTGTAAAATCCTCTAAGGGTAACTTCAAAAAAAGTTTAGCAATCATAGCTAAGAATAACCATAAGGTATTCTTCAGCTATATCTGTAAGTTTAAAGGTAGGACCCAGATGTGTGCTGAACTAGCTGTGGATGGCATTACACACACAACTCCTGTGAAAATAGCTAACCTATTAGTTGACAGGTTTGGCAAAAATGTCACCCCCATATCCCCTACAAACATTCCACAAAGCATTACCACTACATCAACTCCACCTTGCATCTTCAATGAGCAAGTCATTAATGCTCTCTCCAAGGCCAAAAATACAGCCTCTGTGGGATCAGATGGCATCCCAGGTTGTGTTTTAAATGGTCTAAAACATGAATCAGCAACTCCATTAGGTATTGTCTTCAACCACAGCCTAAGTACTCATTTTGTCCCTGTTGAATGGAAAACAGCAACCATCAACCTCCTTCATAAAGGGGGTACAGCAAATGACCATGGGAACTGCAAACACATAAGATTAACCGGCCTTATCAGTAAGGCCATGGAACAAATCATCATGGGCCTTATAAATAAGGATATAGCTAATCTCCAAACCCTTGATCTGACACAGTTTGGTTTTGTCAAAGGAAGGTCAAGCCTGTTAAAGCTGGTGGACTTCTTCAAAAATATCACCAGACCCATAGATAAAGCCAAATCTGTTCATAAAGGCTACCTTGACTTAGCCAAGATCTCAAACACAATCCATCATTCAGGCAATATTGATAAACTCTCCCAGTTGAATATCAACCCTCATGTCATCAGGTGGGTTGCTTACTGTCTCACCGACACATCACACTTAGTCATAGTTAGGGACTTTAACTTGACCAGCAGACATGTCACCAGTGGGGCTCCACAGGCATCAGTGCTGGGCCCCCTATTGTTTGGAATATACTTTTCAGAAGTTCACACCAGAACAGAGAGTCTGTGGCTGACTACATTTGTTGGCAACTGCAAATTAGTTGTAATCATTGAATCCCCAAACAATGTCAATATTCTTCAAGAAGAACTTACACAAACCAATGATTGGTGCCAAAGCCATGGACTTAAACTCAATGCAAAAAATGCATTATCATCCCCTTCAGTAAAAAATGATATCCCTGCAGACTATCATATAAATAATAATACCCTAAGTAACAACTCAGTAGTGAGAGATTTGGGAACGCAAGTTGACTGTAGCTTGAAATTTTACTGTGGTAAGGAAGGCATTCTATTTCACACACCTAATTAGCAAAGGCATTGCCTGGAGGACAAAAGAGGTCATACCACCCCTGTACTCAACTCTCATGGGTCTATATTAGAACACCGAAGTTTCAAAACTTCCAGTTTTCTAATATCGACCCATTTTCAGCGAACGCTGAAAATATCGAAGAAACAGAAAACCAAATTTTTTCCTAGGGAAAGAATTTGGTTGTCCATTTCTGTTGCTTCTGTATTTTCAGCGCTGTGGTAGAAAGTTACGGGTCGGGTTCAGGTAAGTGTGCGATTGTGTGGACGTAAGAGTTAGGGCAGATTAGGTGAGTTAGGGTTAGGGCACGGGTCAGGTAAGTGTGCGATTGTGTGGATGTGAGGGTTAGGGCGGGGTAGGTGAGTTAGGGTTAGGGCGTGGGTGAGGTGACTGTGTGATAGTGACAGACCTTAGGGTTAGGGTTAGGGTTAAGGTAAGTGGATAGTTAGTGGTGTATGTATAGATTAGTGTAGGGTTAGGTGTAAGAGTTTAGGTGTATGTGTGTGGATTGCTGTTTGTTTGGTGTGGTTGTGTTGTGTGTATGTATTTTGGAACAGTGATTTTTTTCCCTAGGAAAAAATTTGCTGTTCTGTATGTTTGATGTTTTAAATTTTTGATTAATAGGGTTTGATATTAGAATACTCGAAGTTTTGAAACTTCGGTGTTCTAATATAGACCCACTCTCATCAGGGCAGTAATTGAATACAATGATCTCTTTGGTATGTACCTTACCAGGCACCTGCAGCAACTTGAGAGACCTTAGAGATTTCTAACCAAGAAAATTCAGGGTATCCAGCACATGTCATACATTGACAGACTGAAATCACTGTCACTGTACTCAGTAGCATACAGACTACTTAGAGGAGACTTGTGCCAGGTCTACAGAGCAATCTCGGATCTAAACCTAATGGAAATGCTGCACATCCACAAGTCAAATGGGACAAGGGTTACCCGCTCTAGGGACCTTTACCTGGCCTGCAACATAAATAAGACCTACTGGGGAGACAGATATGTCTCCCAGAGGTTGCCACTCTTCTGGAATAGGTTACCAGTTCACATCAAGCAAAACCCTCCATGACCCTGTTTAAGCATAGCCTGGAAGACTGGATAGGAAACCATAAATTCTTCCCAAGGGTTTCATCTATGACTCTCCTAGATATGGGCAGTCATTGCTAATTAAGATCTCAAGTTTAGGCAAGATTGTTTATATTGGGTTTCTCCAGTATTATATTAGGCACACATGGCTAGGCTTACAAAGACATTTGGGTCAATAGCCCAGTAACCACATATGAACCTATGAACCTTCTGATAATCTTATTTATATTGGTATATATCTAATGAGTGTTATATAAGGACTGCTGATTGCAATGAAGAACAAAAAATAACTGAACAACACAATGGTTTTCATTATGTATATTTTTATATAATAACCTACTATTTTCTGTCATAAAGAAGATATGTATCATATGGTTCCATATAAATGTATATGCATAATAGAGTGCCTTACTTACATTCATTTTGATGATATAATTATTATTGTTGTTTCTCTTTTCATTCTCACTAATGCTTATTAATGATATTGCAAAGTGGCCTGGATATTTAACAAGATTGTATCTTTATTATTGATTTATTTATTTATTGGCATCTGATTACCGGGAAAGTCCACTTGGTCATAAGAGCCCATTTTCAGTGGAGGCATGAGGAGAAAAGCTCCAAGTACATATAACAAACATGAACAATTAAAATAACATAATACAGGCAGGTTAACCTTCAGAGGTTCAAATTACATATGATTGTGTATACATACATGCAAAACATGCATTGTTGAACAATAAATGATTTGGGAAATCCACATGATACATTTAGTGTCACATATTGGCAGTTGCTTGGAAGTAGAGTTAGAGATAATAGGGAGATTATCCCTACAAACAATATATGTGAGTTAAAATTCAGTGTGTAACAGGGTTGAGGCATAAGGCAGTAAGGAACATGTTACACATGGAAGTAATAGAGTGGTATTAAAGGATCTATGGAAATAGAAGAGGTAAGTTAGGGGTGCTTGAAGAGCTATGAAAGTGGAAGCAGTCAGGACATAAAAGGAGAGAGGTGACAAGCAATGACAGCTCCAGGTGGATGAAATGTAGACGTGTAAGGAAGTCTTAAAATGGGCAGAGTCTTGGTTGGTTTTAACTGTTAGAAGAAGAGAGCTCCAGATCCTGGCTATGGAATAAGAGTAGAGCAGGCGGCCTGCTGTTAGGTTTGGTTTGTAAACTTGTAGTAGATGCTGATTTTCAGATCTAAGTGATCTTTTGGGTAGGTAGTTGCTGAATAGTGAGGAGTGGGCAGGACATCCTGAGGGTCTGTATTTTATTATGTGTGCTGTAGTTAATTGTATGTAGGAGAGATAATGATGGAGTTGAGGTGTATTAAGATAGTGTCATGCTATTCAGTGGTGGCTAGAGTAAGGGGCTTCAGAAGTAAATCTAGTGATTTTGTTGTAGCAAATTTCCAGTTTTGAGTTTAGTGTAGAGAGTAGGTTGGTAAGTAATGGAGCTCCATTGGTTAGAGAAAGCAGTAGATAAGTGATGACAAGTTTTTTTTACTGGCAGTGGTAAGGTAGGGTTTGTGCCTATAGAGCAAGCCCAGTTTTTGATAAGTTTTTTTAATACTGTGTTGTACATATAGATCACATTTTAAATGTTCTTTGATTATAACCCCCAGTAATTTTGTGTGGGAGACTAGTTTAATAGGTGTTTTGTATGCGATTATATAATTAATGTATAAAGGTATTCAACTCTCCCTCTCTCTCTCTCTCTATATATATATATATATGTGTGTGTGTGTGTGTGTGTGTGTGTGTGTGTGTGTGTGTGTGTGTGTGTGTGTGTGTGTGTGTGTATATATACTTGTAATAAGAAAGAGTGGTATAAAGAGAAAGGAGTGAGTAAAATAGAGGGAGAGTGGGATTAAAAGAAAAAGAGGAAAAGAAACAGGAAAGACGAAAGACTGAAAAAGTAAAGGGAAAGAGAGCGAAAAAGGGGAATATCTCTTTCCCTTACATTTAATTTTTCTATATGAGCAAATAAAGCTTAACTTCAGCAATTTATCTAGTCATTTTAGGTGCAGAATTATACTTTGAAGTTATATATATTTATTTTAATAGTATCACATACTATTTATTTATTCCTATCATTCTGTAAGTTTTGCCAGATCATAAAAAGTTATGAATTTGTTTTAATAGGTCTAATCTTGCAAGATTGGATAAAATATCAGATATGAATGACACAGTCTAATCATTTATAGTTTTCTTGTCTTGATTATATTCTTGTAACAATATTCATTTCAAATATTGGATTACTACTTCAATCTGGTTTTTATTTAATTTTCATGGTTTCATTGTTGATTATTTTTGGATAAGGTCGTGTACTGCTTTTACAATATGATGGCATCGACACAAAATAAAGAACTATTGATGCTCAGAATTCATGTTAATAAACTGACTTCTGATTCAATTGACCTGATTCTAATTAAAAGTATCCCAAATGTAATCAATAATGGAAATATATGATTTAACATAGAATATATTTTCAGTTACTCTTTTGTATTAATATTATTAGCATTCATTAGTGGTGTTATGTTTTCTTCCCTTATTACCTTTTCAAGACATAGGATTTTTAGACACATGCGTAACACCACAGCTTTGCCTAATTTTCTGATT